>NC_041403.2:113844494-114071994 GCF_900747795.2 Erpetoichthys calabaricus | reverse complement strand
TTTACACGGTGCTTTCTTTCCGAAGTACCTGCACTCATGAATATGTCTGTATGCGTCAGTCACTCAAATCCCCGCGCTTCGCACCGGCGAAGTACTGCTTTTAAATTTTTATTAAGAAGAAAAGAAAACCTTTTAAAATTGAGGGAAAATATACCAATAACAGTTTGTTAAGGATCTGTTTTTTTGTGAAGCTGCGTTCACTCGAGTGATCACTTCGAGATGACTTGACCTGGTAGGTAACCACACATACAATCAGATTGTGAATCAGACTACGAATGCCGTGAATGTAATTACCCCGATCTGCATGCTGTGAAATAAACGAACCACACGCCGTGGCGCAATTTTAGGGGCTTAGCCTCTAGCGCTGACGTCCGAGGTTCGATTCCCGTAAGGGAGTGAAGTGAGCGCTGGTTTTAAAGTACTGCTTTTAAATTTTTATTAAGAAGAAAAGAAAACCTTTTTAAATTAAGTCTTAAAAAGAGCTGTAAAGATATTGACAATAAGCTACGCAAACCCACCAAGACATGCAATCGTTTAAATCAAAGCGCGAGTCGAAAAACACCATCCCATAATATTAGTTAACGATTAACACATTTCTATATGTATTGTAAGCATACAATACAACTGATAATATGTTGCGCTTATTTATCTGGTGTACTGACATTTTTGCGCGTTTAACGGCTGAAATCTAACGTGGTTTGTGCCCTTCAGAATGAAAAGAGTTTGCATTTACCTTTTTAATAAAAGGCTAGCTTTTAAGCCTGAGAAATCACCCCGTAAATGCACACGTTTAATTGCACATGTGTTAATATGTATGCTTACACAGTATTAAAAGACACTCAACAAGTACACAGTATTAAAAGACAGTCAACAATTAACGTCATTTACCTTCGTTCCCGCGTTTGACTTGTGCTGTAAATCTCTTCCTCGTTTTCAGTTCATGTGATTATGTAGGAGGCGTAATACGTGACTCCGCCTCCTCCATTAGAGTATATGGACAAAAAACAGGTTCCAGTTATGACCATTACGCGTAGAATTTCAAAATAAAACCTGCCTAACTTTTGTAAGTAAGTTGTAAGGAATGAGCCTGCCAAATTTCAGACTTCTACCTACATGGGAAGTTGGAGAATTAGTGATGAGTGAGTCAGTCAAACAGGTTCCAGTTATGACCATTACACGTAGAATTTTGAAATAAAACCTGCCTAACTTTTGTAAGTAAGCTGTAAGGAATGAGCCTGCCAAATTTCAAACTTCTACCTACACGGGAAGTTGGAGAATTAGTGATGAGTGAGTCAGTCAGTCAGTCAGTCAGTCAGTCAGTGAGTCAGTGAGGGCTTTGCCTTTTATTAGTATAGATGAATTATGGTGTTAACATGTTCTTGTGGCAACATTCGGTGGACATGATTGTCAAATTCAATATTCTATTTTTGTAATTTTTCAAAAGTTGAAAGTGACTACAGTACAGTCACCACGCATACGTTAACTTCTTTTCTTTGCTAATTTGAAGAGTAGGAGAGAGGAACAACTATCAATGCAACCTCTCTATGCTTGGACCCTGATTGGAAGTGGGAGCATGTGCTTGATAGTATGCCATATGAAAAACTACTCTTCCATCCTTGGTTTGGTTGCTACTATCATAGGCTTTAGCTCGTTGTGACCCTTCCCTCATTCAAGCTAGCAAAACATACAAAAATATTCATATTTGCTTACCCATATATACAGTAATATGAAACATCTTACTGGTAGTTGAATCATGAAATAATCATAAATGTAAAATACCAAATATGTATATATTATTGCTCTAAACTAAAAATAAAGTAGATGTGCACAGAAGCTATCAGGGTGGCTTTTGTTTTCTGTTTGTGTTTCCACAAGTGCTTCAAAGTATTTTCTTATTCCCAAATGCTTAGTGTGTCTGGTCAGTCATACCACTCATTATAGTTGCCTGCAAATAGCAATTATGTAACAGTTATCTAGAAAGTGTAATAATTTAAAGGAATCATACACCCAAAAATGATATTTTTTATAAGTTACTTACCCCATGTAGTTTGTAGCGATAATCAAGAAGAAAAAAAAGAATCTCACATTGTCATGCAGAACAAGAAATAGAAACCCATTCTGCCCAATAGCAAACCATTTGAAAAAAGTAAATGGAAAAATGTCATTACTCGTGTTGTATTAACCACATGTCTGTTATCCAGTTTGTTTAAAATGTACACAACACAGACATTATTTGCATAAATATTAATACTTAAAATTAGGGTAAACAGAAAAGGTGCATTGCCACAGTTCTATTGTTGAGTTGAAGACTCATTGCCTGAGCATTCAACTGGATAACAGTGAGGTTGATGTGACACAAGTAATGTGAGAATTGTTTTTTCCCATGGATGTTCTTCACATCGTTTTCCTTTGGACAGAATGGGTCACCATTATGGTCCATTATATCATAAACTGTGTTTTCTCATTCTAAATGAAAACATGAGATTCAAAATTATTCTCAGCCATCACTTCAAACTACATGGGGTAGGTAACGTATAAAAAAGCTACTTTTGTGTGGAATATTCCTTTAAACAGTCTCCTGATTCCTGTATTAATCTTGACTATAGTTTTAGTTAGTCATTTTTCAGTGCTCACCAACTTCAAGCCTTGTTCAATTTTAGCCATGGCTACTTGTCTTTCAATTGTCAGTCTTGCACCTGTGAATCCATATCTTTACAATACTACTTACTTCTCCTGTAATTCTACTATCTATAAAACACAACGGGAAACTTCTGATGTTTTCTAAACAATGACTTGTTTCAGTTCCTCTAGAAGTCATTTTATTATTTCTGGTGTCTCATTTACAGCAACTGGAACTTTTCAATTTTCTTTTGCTTTTAACATGAAAAAATACAGCTTGACTTTGATCACATCATGATGTACTAGTGTGTTGTACCATGTTAGTCATTATGAATGTAGAGAAAAGCCAAGCAAAATGATTAAATCTTGCCTGAAGAAGGGGCCTGAGTTGCCTCAAAAGCTTGCATGTTGTAATCTTTTTAGTTAGCCAACAAAAGGTGTCATTTTGCTTGGCTTTTCTCTACATCACATCATGATGTAACTTTGCTAAGTAGTGGTAGATAGATAGATAGATAGATAGATAGATAGATAGATAGATAGATAGATAGATAGATAGATAGATAGATAGATAGATAGATAGATAGATAGATAGATAGATAGATAGATAGATAGATAGATAGATAGATAGATAGATAGATAGATAGATAGATAGATAGATACTTTATTAATCCCAAGTATTGGTAAGTAGTGAAACTGTTTAGGAGAGCAACATGACCAAATAGTGCAAACCAATGGGAGGCTACAATGGGCTCTAACCCTGTATAGGCAGAGACCTCTGAGTTGACGCTGACTTGGACCCTTTGCTGGTGCAAGGGCTTCTGAAAGGACCTGATGGGAGCAGCTGCCCAAACAATTATATGTATGATGTTAGGGGTGCACCAACCATCAGACCTTCGTACACTTCCTAGATAAGTAAACTCGGTGACAACTTCAACCTCTTGTCCTCAAATGCAGAAATCTCCGATGTACATTCTAGATCACAAAATGTGCAATTTAGTTTTCTACCAACATGTAGGCCAAGCCTGATTGCTTATGATTTGAGCTGAGATTTCTGGAGATATACTGTGGAGTCATCTAAGAATGCAATGCCATCAGCGTTCCGGCACATTGATGCTATGGCTCTGTGATACTCATTCAAGGATCCAGTCCATGGCCATGCAAAATAGAATAGAAGCCAAAACCCAGCTTTCTCTAATCCCAGAAGAGGTTGTGAAGCACTGAATTATGGTGCCATGTACCTTCACTTTGACAGTGATCCCTTAATGGTGTTTTTTTTTTTTGAAATGGTTAAGGAGAAGCATTAGAGTGCTAAACTGCCATAGGGCTTTCCACAAGGCTTGATGGTTGACATATGCAACTCACACCAGGCGATTGAACTCTCTGTGTATCTTGCACCGCAGACTGAAGGCCAGAATAGCATTCATAGTTGAATGGCCCACTCAAAAACCTGACTGTTGATCTCTGCAGCTAGCAGTGACTAGTGGAGACAATCTTGCTGGGAGGACATGGTTGAACTCTTTATTTGTGGTACCAGGAGCAGGGTGATTGGTCTATAACTGGTATATTCAGCATTTTACCCCTTGCCTTTTTAATATGTGAGGGTGATGGCCACTTTCCATTTAGCTGGAACCTTCCCTGACAACTATACCTATGAAAACAGTTTATGAAAGGCAATGCTTATGGGTTTCTCTGTGATTTTCAATGGTTCTTGATGAGTAAAGGTGCATTCTAAAATAAAGTTTCTATATTGTTCCTCAGATGCCCTTTAACTGTGAAATATTAAACTGAAAACCTTTAAAACAAAAAGGAAGGCTCTGTGAATCTCCTTTCATATTGATTAATTATGAATGTTCATTTTTTTCTTTATGCACATCCATTTCTTCTAAAATCTATACCCCATTTTGAACATTATTTGCTCAGGCTGAGAGCAGGAATCTAATAATTTAGTGAGACTAACTTAACTAACTTGCAGATTTTGGGATAGTGTTGAAACTCTAAAGAAAAACATTAGCAGTGAACATGCACACTCCATATAGACAGTAACCAGGCAAGTGACAGCCTAAATCTAGGAAGACAGAAGGCAGCACTGCTAACCAATGTAAGATTAAAATCAACAACCCTTATTTCTAATTTTGTAGGAGTTCTAAAAACAAAGTCGTGCCACTTGTCAAGAAGAAAGGAGTCTTATCTTGTAGCCCACTTCCTTTAACTCTAAATGCCTATGGCTTCTTGTAACTCTAATTGCTTCAGCTACACACCCTGAAGGAGGCAACACACTTTCTAACTTATCATCAAAGAACAGTAACAGAGAACTTTATAAAATTTTTATTCTGTATGCTTCATTTTTCTCTTTTTTAATTCTAAACAGGCTGCTACAGTTTATTGGACCCTTTTCCTTCCTGCCTAGAAGGTATACATCTCCTCTTAACTTCTTGTATCACAGCAATGTAACCCAGGAGCTAAAAAAAATAGCTGTCTCAACTGTCTCAACAAGATTCAGTTTTTTTATTCTTCCTTTTGCTTCTGCAGGGTAAGGATTATTTCCCTGATTTTTGACATTCCAAAGTTTATTCTGTGAATAACAGGGATCAATGCAAAGCAGTGACCTAATGTTGCCATTCTGATGGGGAGGTGGTAGTAGAATTTTTCTTAATTTGACAAATTGTTGCTTTAACAGGAAAGAATTGATTTTATTTAAAATTAAATTCCACATTCAATCAATTTCCCTGTTGAGTTTGTACTTTATCCCTGTGTCTATAGTGTTTTTTCACTCTTCCATCCCCAAAGATTTGCAGGTTAGGTTAATTGGTGATTCTAAACTGGATCTATGTGAGTGTGTGCGTGTGAGTTGATCCTGCAATAGACGGGGCATTCATCCAGTGTTGCTTCAATAGACACCAGCCTTCGATGGCCCTAAATGCATTAAGTGGGTGCCGTATATGTCATATCATGTGCAGTAGAAGTCCAAAAGCACATAAATGTTAAGTTCCAAAAGTACTTGCATAGATCCCTACTAGAGTGGGGATATCACTCTTAAACTCTGGCTAGTAATAAGGGCAAACAACCAAATCTTTATAACATAAAAAGTTTATTTTCATAAAATAATCTCTTCAATCACAATGAGGTAACGGAGAGCACAAGAAAAAATGTGTTTGCCCAAAAACACAAGGGCAGTCCAATGCAAAAAATCCCAAAACAGTAATCCAGAAATACAATCAAACACAAAGTATGAAGTTCAAACTTCCAATGGTACAAGCATAGCACAAAACACAATTAAACTCACCACTCACAGGCACATTTGAAATGAACCACCATTTATAAGGCGGAGGGTAGTTCTTGGCTGCCTCTTGGGGGACCACCCAAAATACAAATGGGACATAACACAGGCAGTTTAAAGATGGCATCAAAAACAAAGAACAATTCACATAACCAACAAAAGCGATGTTACATAAATGAATGGCAGAAAATTGAACAGAAAAGGCATGAAACAAGTCTTTGAACTCTAGCCTGGGTAGGACCCCTGGCTGCAACATGATAAACTCTGGGGTAGGATATGGAAGTAATTCAGAGGAGTTCACATGAACAGCAAACTGGTCTGGTCTGACAACACAATGGCTCTGTAAAAGAAGGGCAGACTGTACTTCCTGTGGGCAGCAAGCTTCTAGAGGTGTTTTACCAATCCATAGTAGCCTGGGTATTGTTCTATATTGTGGTCTCCTGGGGAAGCAACTTTAGTTCATAAGACACACAATGCCTGAGTAAACTTGTGTGGAAAACCAGGAGGGGCCCTGCTTTATAAATGCTGGGAAATGTAGAGTAGTTCGTTCACTTTCCTTGCCTAGTCAAATTCTTATTGAGCAGTTCAGTGTGATGTTTATTACTATAATGGTAGGCAGTTAGTAGTGCAGGTTTCTGTTTTTGTTGATAAATTAATCACATTAGTAATTTTTAGTAATTCAATTGAAACTGACGAGCCATAGCTGTCTCAGCAAGTAATGCTGTATTATCCAATGAACTCAGGACAGTTTAGTAAAGGAAAAAGAAGGTACAGAAGTGGGTGAATGATCTATGTGTTAACAGGTCCCGTGCCAGAAGTACTCCTAATTTGGAATTAAAGGCATACAAATGTTTTAGTCAAGGTATACAATGTACAAATAAGAAATAAAATGAACCATGGCAACCCTACTGGATGAATGGCTGCAAATTGTGCCCCAGTGGGCTAAGCCAGCCTGTTTGCCTCACTGTGCATCTTAAAGCTCTGAGAAATGTTGCTTGATCCTCACAGTGCCTTAATATGCTGACCCAATGCCAAAAAAGCCAAATTCCCCCCTGGGGACAAATAAAGATCTATCTATCTATCTATCTATCTATCTATCTATCTATCTATCTATCTATCTATCTATCTATCTATCTATCTATCTATCTATCTATCTATCTATCTATCTATCTATCTATCTATCTATCTATCTATGCTCTGCTTTTTTGGTCTTTTTTGACCCAATTCTTTTCGGCACTCTGGACATCAAATGTTTAACCCCAAACCTATTTTACATTGATTGACTGTCCTAACCTGTAGTAGATGATCCTACCTTTCAGAACAGATGACACTTAGGATGGTTTTATGGATTTTGAACAAACAAAGCACCTTAACTCCAGTGGAAAGTTAATAGTGGATACTGACAGTGTTCAAAATATGTAGCAACTTACAAAAATATATTTGGAAAATATTTTAATTTTTGTAAAGTTAGATAATTTTACTAAGACCTTGTACATTTCTGAACTGAAAATATGCCTTTTAGGATGTTTCTATGGGTATTCAACAAACAAAGCACCCAAATTGAAGAGTAAAATCCACTAAAGTACATGGTGGGCCAAAATTGACCCACAGGACATGGCAGGGTTTAGAATGTGTACTAGCTGTACAGAAATGTCACATTTGGAAACTGATTTTGCTTTTTTTAAAGTTATGGTACTTTAGTAAATGCCTTCACAAATCTGAGTTGAAAAGATGACTTTTAGGATGTTGAACAACTAAAGTAGACTTTGCAGCAATAAATCCATTAAAGTCAATGGTTGGTCAAAGCTGACCCAAAAAGCATGGCAAAGTTCAAATATGTTTTATATTGTACATGGTACAAATTATGGGATTTATAACTTTTTTTTAACTTTTCGTTAATTTGAAGAAACTTAGGAAACCTCACAAGATTTCATCCTGAACAGATGAAATTCTTTGATGGTTTAATTGATTTGAAACACCAAAATGTGTCAGATTTGACCTGAAGATGTTTTGAGAGTTAATAAATATCTGACTGTGATGCATGCTCAAAAGCCTTAATCCTAACTGTAGATGAAATGAGGAGTGACAGAGACAAAATAAACCTGGTGATATCAAGGATGTCATTATAAGGCACATGGCACAGAACACGCTCTGTCTGGCACACCTTATGACACTGTCAAAATGTAACACAGCAATGAGTAAAATGTTGAAATGAAAGGAAAGAAACAAATCCACTAATGTCTTGGGATCAAGAGACTAATTAATGTTTTCCTGTCTTTCCAGATATTGTCCAATCTTTTTCAACCTTTTACTTTAGGTGAACAGAAAAATATAACATCAGAACTAAAAATAAACCCTTTAGGATGGCAACCACTAAGCCATAGTCTTGAGAGGTTCCATCCCCTTTGGTGTCCCACGAATGCATGGAATCTAGGCAGGAGTTACTACACTGACTTTATGAAAAATTATCGCAAACAAAGAGCAATTAAAAAATGGCATGACAAGAACAACGAAGTCTGTTTTAGAACAAGAGAAATGAGAAATGAAGTGGCAAGCAGTTATAAATAAATAAAAAAGTGTCCCATTCTAGCTGTGTATCTCTCTTCACCATTAATTTCATTGCCATCCTGGCTTTAAGGATGATTGGAGCTTGCAATACGCAGCCCTGCCCACAACTTATAATACCTTAAAGCCTTTACTTCAACAAATAAGAACAGAGGCTAAAGGTCTTCTCCTTAATGAGCATATCTACACAATAATAATGTGAACGTCAAAAATTCTCTGTAGCGCTGCTTAAGGCCCCTGAGTGCCTTCAGCTGTGCCCAATAGGACTCTGTTATGGTTTGACAAATAAAGCAGTGGCACCGTTAACAAAGCTGTTTGCGTCTCGCAGGCACTGCTCCGTTTGGGAGGCAATTTATCACGCCTGAGTGGCTTTTTTCCTGGTAAATCTTGCACACAGGTATAAATCATTCACTTTGATTTCAGGGTTTTGTGTTTAAATAATTAAAGAGCTTTCATTTGTCAGGATTTAGTTACTTATAACTGGTGGCATGCATTTGTGCGTATTTATGTGTCATTTGAGAAAGGTGGAAAGGATATATTGTAAGAGGAAATGAGCACCAGAGTCCATGACAAATTTAACTATAACATTACAGTGGCTGTAGTATCTGAGCGAGGGGTGGTGTACGCTTGAGTGTGTACTGCAGTGGGCAAGCACCATGTCCAGGGCTGTTTGCAGCTTTGCACTTATTGTTGTTAGGATATGCTCTGGCTTCTGGAACAATAAAAAAGGTTTAGAAAAATGAAAGGATGGATTCTGTTTTCATAGACATATGTTAATAAATATTGCCAGGCAGTAGTCTGGCACAATGTCTAGGGTTACTGCCTTGGGCTGAATCAGGCTTTGCCTTCTGTGACCCCAAGACCACATTAAGACAGTTTAGAAAATGAATGGATGGATGCTTTTATCATTGACTTGCGTGAAGGAGTGCACAGAAAATTGGACTGGTACAATGTCCAAGAGTTGGTACCTGACTTGCATCAATGCTTCTAGAATACGTTCTGGCTTCAGCAAAACTGAGACTGGATTAAGAGAGTTAAGAAAATGAATGAAAGAATGGAAATACTTATCACTGACATTTTTAAATGGGTGTATCAGCAGTGATAGTGCTGCTGCTTTGCAGTAAGGAGACTGTGGAAGATTGTGGGTTCGCTTCCCGGTTCCTCCCTGTGTGGATAGCGCTTTGAGTACTGAGAAAAGCGCTATATAAATGTAATGAATTATTATTTATTATTATTATCAGACATTGGGCTGGTACTATGTCCAGAGATGGCCCTTGTATTGTGCCAAATGATTCCCCGATAGCCTTTGTTTGCTGTAGCACTAAGATTAGATTAGGTGGTTTCAGAAAATGGATGGATGGTTGTTATTGTCAATGAAATATGTGCCCTGGCCTCTAGTCCAGAGTTGTTTTTTCCCTTGTATATATTGCTGGAAGGATGAAGCGATAGACTTGAGATCCCTGTTAGAAAGAAACCTGTTAGAAAAATGAATGTGTGAATGACTGTCTTTATAGAACCATAAATTTATGTAGGTTGTGGTCAAATAAATAAAATGAAGATTGTGATTCATCAAATGCAAAATATAAATTTGACTGGATTTTAAAGAAATATGACTAAGATACCATTTATGGACAACAGTATTGGGACACACCTCTTAATTACTGAATTCAGGTGTTACAATCAGACCCATTGCCACAGATGTATGAAATCGAGCACCAAACCATACAGTCTCCATTTACAAACATTCATCAAACAAAATGGGTCATTCTGAATAGCTCAGTGGCTTCAAGCATGGTACTGTGTAGTGTGCCACCTTTGCAATTAGACGGTTTGAGAAATTTCATCCCTTCTGGAAATTCCACTGTCAACTGTATGTGGTAATATTGAAAAGTGGAAGCGTTTAGGAACAACAGTAACACAGCCACAAAGCAGAAGACCACGTAAATTCACAGAGCGGGGTCAACGACTGCTAAGGTGCACGATGAGTAAAAGTCACCAATACACTATTGATTCCATAGGTGAAGAGTTCCAAACTTCTACTAGCATTAATGTAAGCACAAAAACTGCTTCTTGGAATAGGTTGCCCTGGCCTAGCAGCTGGATGCAAGCCTCACATAACCAAGCCTCAGATGGAGTGGTGGAAACATGTTCTTTTGATATCCCATGTGGTGGGAAAGTGACCACAACTCACACTCTGGACATCTGATAGATTATGAGCCTGACGCGATCAGAGGAGAGAAGGGACACAGACCAAAACTGAAGGGTGAAAGGTGCAAGCCGTCAAGTAAAACAATTGCTCCTTCTATAGCTCAGCAGTGCCTAACTGTACCTCTTCCTCACCTTTAAGTTCACTGACGACACCTGTTGGCCGACACTTCCTTAAATATAACCGGCAAGATAATGCACCCAATCTGACACCCCCGTCTACCCCACGCACCTATCCAGGTGGACGCTGGCACGTTCACGCCACGCCCCGGGCACCCTTCTAATTAAAATCGAACCCCTGCTGGTCGCGCGAGCGTAAGCCCCACGGACGGCCAACAGCTATGCTGAGCTCAATCCCGCGCCCGCTGGTTGCCGACGCTACAGTAAGCAAACTACGGGATCCCCATTTCTGACGCAACCTCAGTTAGAAAAGCAGATGCAGTCTTTCTGTTCCAGGCGCGACGGACACTCACGCGTGAAGCTGAACACTTGCGCATGAGCTCGTAGTCACCAGTGGTGGAGTGGTGGCTCTGAGGCTAGAGATCTGCACTGGCAATTGGAAGGTTGCCGGTTCGAATCCCGTAAATGCCAATAGGGACTCTGCTCTGTTGGGCCCTTAAGCAAGGCCCTTAACCTGCAATTGCTGAGTGCTTTGAGTAGTGAGAAAAGCGCTATATAAATGCAAAAAATTATTATTATTAAACATGTCCTCAGACCCGCTCAGACTGCCCAGCGTTCCCGTGGCAGCGCTTTCAACACACAAACGGTAAGCGCTCTTCCTTTACGCTGGCGTATTTTTACCCATATAAGAAACGATGTTCGGTTTAGTGTTACTTTTAAACTTAAATCGCTAATGCACGGAGTCTCGCGTTACTACTGTTAAATGGAGTGATAAATCGCACTTCTCTGTTTGTCAGTCAGTTGGGCGAGTCTGGGTTTGGCGAATGCCGGGAGAATGTCACCTGCCTGAGTGCATTGTGCCAACTGTGGAGTCTGGTGGAGGAGGGATAATGGTGTGGGGCTGTTTTTTCCGGTTTTGGGTAAGACCCCTTGTTTCCAGTGAAGGGCAATCTTAATGTTTCAGCATACCAACCCCTTTTGGACAATGCTATTTCCAGTTTTTTGAAAACAGTTTGGGGAAGGCACTTTTCTATTTCAGCATGACCGTGCCCCAGTGCACAAAACAAAGAACCATAAAGACATGGTTGGATGAGTTTGGTGTGGAAGAAAATGACTGACCTGCAGAGAGTGCAGCGCCCTGCGAGGGACGAAAACAGTCCAGAAATATTTTCTGAATGCAGGCAAAAACTACTGCCTTTATTTTTGAATGTGCTTAAAACTATATACATAACTGTTGCCTCTCCACTCATCATCTCACCTCCTCCCATATTGTGAGTTGTGTCTTTACAGAGGCATAGTGTTTCTAGTCGCTACACAGAACCCCACCAGAATTCACATGCACGGGCAATGTTAACATTGTTGGGGCACGTACAATGCACCCTGTCTGAGTGTGGGTAGGCAGGATTGGGACTGGACCGAGAGAACTAACATCTGAATGCCTGGTAGGTACAGGTGTGTTAGGGGAAGCAGGGGCCAGGTCACCTACAGGGGACAGAAAAGAGTTGAAAACGTTAGAGGAATTCATGTGTGCAGGCTTGGGGCAATCCACCAAGACTGTCTGCTGTTTGTCACCAATGTCGAGCACAAATGTTTTGTCTCCGCATTCTAGGATTCAGAAAGGGCCATCATAAGGTGGATTCAGTGGGCCACGATGTGCCTTGTGTGGGACAAACACGAACTTTGTTGATTGTAGGTGGTATGGAAACCAGGAGTGAGGAGAGCCATGCTGGGCAGGAGGTACCAGCTGGAAGTTGACTGCTGTGTGTGGTAGCAGAGATTGGTTTCGAGATGCAGTCCAGGGAACAGAACCCTGAGGGATAAAATCCCCGGGCACACAGAGAGGCTGACCAAACACCAGTTCAGAGGACGAGACGTGCAGATACTCATGGCAGATGGTCAACCCAGCTGTCTTTGGTAAGAGCGGCCTTGAGGGCTGACTTTAGTGACTGGTAAAATCGCTCACATAGGCTGTTAGCCTGGGGGTGGTAGGCAGTGGTATGGTGCAGGGTCGCCCCAAGGTCCTCTGCCATTGCAGCCCAGAGCTGTGAAGTAAACTGTGCACCTCAGTCGGATGTGATTTGGGAGGGCTCACCAAACCGTGCAACCCAAGTGCTGATAAAAGCTCCCACTACTTTTGCTGCAGTTGTGGACATCAAAGGGACAGCTTCAGGCCACCTGGTGGTCCTGTCAACCACAGTGAGCAGGTGTGCAAAATCGTGAGAAGGAGGAAGGGGGCCTACCAGGTCCACATGAACATGCTTGAAATGGTGAGCAGGCATCGGGAAAGGTGTCAGTGGGGCTTAAAAATGGTTGTGTATTTTAGCCTTCTGGCATGCAACACAAACTGCTACCCAGCTATGAACATCTTCCTTGAGGCCCCGTCAAACAAATTTGCTCGATACCAAACATTCGGATGTCTTCCACCCTGGATGTGAGAGACTTCCACTTTGGAGGAGCTGGCAACTAAGATGTCGTCTAGGTTGATGAAAAGGAAGTCAAAATCACTGAGGACAGGGTCCATCAACATCTTAAATGTTTGCGCAGCATTTTTAAGGAAGAATGGTGTTTGCAGGATTTCAAACAATCTTATAGAGGAGATGGTACTTGGTGGTAGCTGTGGTACTTGGTGGTAGCTGTGGACCAGGTACACTTTTGAAAAGATTACTTGCCCGGACAGCCATGCCGAGAAATCCTGTATTTGTGGAATCGGGTAGCGAACTGGGACAATATGATTCTTCAGGCAGCTAAATTCCCCACATGGTCGGAAACCTCCACCTGCTTTGAGCACCATACTGGAGGGGTGATACCCACGGGCTGTTTGATTTGTACACGATTCCTAGCCCGTAAGGATTTAGATTTAGAATTTTTGAGGCAAAAAGTTTTTACTAGGCAATCAAATAAAAACTTTACGAGTAGTATGCGTTGTAAGATCTGGTAAAATATTCCAACAAGCATGTTGATGTTTTCATCTGTTTAAAGATCCCATTAAGTGGAGAAGTCTGTGTACAAGCAAATCATCCGAATTTTCACATTAATTGTTAGTGAATGTAAGGTGGTTGATTACGAAAGGTAAATACTTTCTTTTTAATGGCCTCATGCCTTTTTGAAACATGGAGACACGGCTTGATTGTGTTATACAATAAACATTGCAGGTAGATGGCCTCACTCAGTCACTAAGTGCTCTTATCACTGGCTTCTACAATAGCAATAATTTTAATGTTTACTGGCTTCTTATTTGCAAGTGTTCAAATGGTTAAGTCAGTTTTATTTTTTTTTAGATTTATGTTTTTATTAAAAATTCTTCTTGTTAACTAAAGGCTCTGTACGCTAGTTCATAGGTTTGAAATGTCACAGTGCTAATGTAAGTCATTTAGTTTGGTTATCTGGATGTCATCTTTATCCTTTCCAGCTGGTACAAATTTGCATGGGTTTAGAGAATAAACTAAAAGTAAAGTAATAAGTAATGTGACTACTCTTTATAGCAAGTAGTATGTACATGTAAATCCAATTACAATTTGAGGGAAGTAATTAGTAATTTGTAATGGATTACATTCTTTGAGTACAGTAACAATATCAAAGTGTCCTCACTTGCTCCTCATGGTTTTAGAATTATATAGACCATGACAAGAGAAAATAATATTGAGGGAGAGACATATGGAATGAGATACACTGTAATTTATAATATCTTTATTGGTTGTCTTATTGTGTTTTACAATGTGTAATCAACTACACTTGCTCATCTAGTTTACAGTCAGAGGAGCAATAACCAAACAATGTTATATAGACTCCATCCAGGATTATTTCCACACAAAAAAACTTGATGGGCATTGGTTGACCTCACAGTGTGTCTTTGATATATGACCGGAAGCTGAAGAGTGTGATGATAATGCATGCAGTCACAGAGAGACCAAAGAGGGCTCCCCAACATGTGCCCATGTGCTGGCAGATGGTACAAAAACTGTTGCATTGTTGTGCTGCTCTAAAATTATTATAAACTGTATATAAATGAATCCATCCATTTCTGAACCCACTTAATTTAATTAAGAGTTATGAAAACAGAAGCCTTTCCAGAAGCTTGAACCAACTCTGAGCAAGGCTTGGGCCAATTTAGACTCACCATTTAATTTAATATGGACATCTTTGGAATGTGGTTGTAAAACTAGAGTATCCAATACATATAGGAACAGCATGCCAAATACACTCAGACAGGCATGTGAGTCTAACCCATAATACCGGGATAGCTCTATATACAGTATACCTATGCTTACATTAATCTTTCCATCCATATTTTATTATGCACATAATTCAGTTCAGTGGAGGTAGATTTATCTTGACAGCAAACAGCACAAGGCAGGAACATGACCTGGAATCATATCTGTCCATCATTTACATATGCACCTTGACTTCAACATTTACTTCCTGCTTTTTCAATTGAGGGCTGCAGGATTCTGGAGATCATCTGGGTGTATTTTTCAGGGGCACGATGTTCTAGAAGCCATTAACTGACTGACAGTGCACTACATGCAATTTTCATATAGTGTGGTTGTACAGGCCAAAATGAAAAGGAAATTTGCAGCACTGTCCAGTTTTCCTAACATAACTATGGAAATTGACGGAACCCATAATGCAATAAGGATTTTGCCTTTGCCTCTGTTCTGTTGTTGCCAACAGGTAAATCTGTTAATTATATATGTGTGACGTTGATTAGCATGACCCATATGTAGTTTTAAATTTTTAACAGGTAAATTGCATACAAATATGTGTTGGCCAGGTTTGAAAAACTGAATTTTTTGTGGTATACACATTTTCTTGGTTTTTGGAGTATGCATATTTTTACACTCAAATCCATGCAAAGTTTTATAAATAAGAGAGGAAAAGTCAGAAACTCATATCCAAGAAACAGACTTATCTTTTGTCTAATCAAAAATTAAGTAAAAACAGAAGCCAAATGTCAGGGACTGGGAAATCTAAATAGTATTACTGTAACAAACGCATGAAAGGTTTTTGATTAGTCAATCCGCAAACTTGGATATTAAGTTACAATCACATAAATGTCTGCACAACCAATTAAAGTATAAATCACAGTTACATACTAATTAATTACATTTGCTGCACTCTGCAACATAGATAGATAGATAGATAGATAGATAGATAGATAGATAGATAGATAGATAGATAGATAGATAGATAGATAGATAGATAGATAGATAGATAGATACTTTATTAATCCCAAGGGGAAATTCACATTTACATTCAGATTAAGTATCTATCTGTCTATCTATTCATCCCCTCCTTGGGTAAGGTTTCAGAGGCAGCATTTGCTGATGTATTTTTCAGGAGGTTAATTTCACATATCTCCTATTCCATGCCGGATTGTTGTTTTTCAGTCCTAGTGAACACACCTATACCCAATGAGGCATGTTTCTCACACTCATATTCTGCTTCTGTCATAAATGGAATACCAGTGCTCTCTAGTGGCCATAAATGGTATAACCAATGAAAGTATTCAGTACCCAAGCCCAGGTTAAGGAAATTACTTAAAAATGCTTCCAATGTAGTAGAGAAGGAGGAAAAGTAAAATTTAATAAAATTTGAAAAATGTTTTATATACATATCTGACACTAACTCAAACCACTCATTCTGATGTGAGTGTGGATGTGTGCGAATGTGCTTTGGTGACAGCTTTGCAACCAATGCTTTTACATCCCTATGACTGGACTAATTGTGTTTGAAAACAGACAGATGTAGGTATGGCCATGGCCAAACTACAGTAGAAATTACTTGAAAGTAACTTCTATAGCTGGTAAAGTAAGATCAACTTTGACCTATTCTTGGATATGCCAGGATCACAGAAATTTCTGAAAACTCATAAGCAGGATATAAACCCATCTAAGGATGCAACATACACTGAGGTTTCAAAAAGGAATCTTCATAGTGCAGTTCCAGAGTTAGCAGTAACCCTTGAAGGAAGGAATGAGACTGAGCATACAGTAAACTAGTGCAGATTGTTTGCTAATAGGAGAATCCTAGATTTGGCACCATATTTTAAACAACTCATCATATACCTACAAAAATTGTTGTTCATTATCTTGGCCTAAGTACTTTCACAAATGCACTATTGTTAACATTTTCATGCATTATATAAGATATACCCATAGATTCAGTTGGGAATTTTAGAGGTATGAAGATTAAATTGTTAGTTTCTTAACAAGAAAATTTCTCATAGCTGACCTCTTGAACTCTTCTTTTAGGGCACATGTGCCCCATGACACGGTATACGTGTTCAACAGATATAATTTTATATAACAGTTAACTGTAGATTGCTGACTAACCGATACATCATGTATGATTACAAGCTATGTATATACCCATTTTGTATTTTTGATTCCAAAGTCTTGACAGTATTCATCAATAATCATTCGTTGTGTTCCTAAGATTTAGAAGAAATCCACAGAAGGGTATAACTGCCCATGGTTGAAGTGGGTGCAATCTGTGTCCTGTTAGTCATTGTCTGTGTTTCCTTTTTGGCCTCCTTTGAGAGCCTGGTGTCATGCATCCATGCCAAAAGACTCCCCCAAAAGCTCAGCCAAGATAAGCAGTAACACTCACAGGAGAGAGGTCTCCTGCCCTTTTTCCAGAAAACAAGTCCAGTGAGGGCAACCAAGCCCAGCAGTAAGGTTGAATGGTAGTCCTGTAAATTCACCCCCTGCAGGGTTACTGGGGTGGTATTTCAAAATTTTGTATTGTTTCACCTGCCTCCTTCCTGTCAGTTACATGGGCATTTCGAGACATATATATATATAATATAAATAATGTATAAGTGTGCCCTTTAGTAGCAATTGAGAATTGTTTAAATGCCACTGACTAGCTGAGTATTGTTACTGACCATGTCCAACCCTTTCTTGAATGTGACAGTGAGTTCACTGTACTCAAATATCCTCCACAGTCACCAGATCTCAATCCAGTGGAGCACCTTTGGGATGTGGTGGAACGGTAGACTTGCGTCATGGATATGCAACTGACAACTGACAAAGCTGCAGCAACTGTGTGATGCTATTATGTCAGTACGGACCAAAATCCCTGAGGAATGTTTCCAGCACCTTGTTAAATCTATGCCATGAAGAATTATACGAAAAGGGGTACCGACCTGGTACTATCAAGGTGTACCTAATAAATTAGCCGATTAGTGTGTCAATGTATATGTATATAATACTATATATACAGTAATATATACAGTAATATATATATATATATATATATATATATATATATATATATATATATATATATATATAATATAACAGGCATCCTCTGCCATTACCTGGACACCTGGATGCAAGGACAGGGGAAGAGAGCAACCCCAGGATGCTAGAGGGCAGCTCTCCTGGTTGGCTGTGGCACCACAAATTCCTGCAGGGCACGCCGGGACTTGGAGTTTGGTACAGCCCTGTTGGGTTCCGTGGGGGCCGCCAGGGGGAGCTGCAAAGCCATAGGATGGATTTCCACCACACCTGGACATGATTCCAGGTAACCCTGATAAACCATCTAGAGCACTCCCAGGTGCTGAATAAAAGGATCCACCTCACTCCAGTTTGGAAGCCAGAGTCGGGAGGAGGTGGATGAAGCTTGCTGGGAGAGGAGTGCAGGCAGCAGAGAAAGAGTGAAGGAAGAAGAAGAAGAAGACTAGATAGATAGATACAGTAGCCTCCCGCTTAAGGATGCACCCGTTTAAGTACGCATCCCGGTTAAGTACGCATATTTTTCCCTAAAATTCTGGGTTCAAGCTTTATTAGTTAAACATGTCATGAATCATCATTTGGCGAAGGTTTTGAAGTTTCTTGCGTTTGGCTTTGAGGGAGACAGCTCGGATCTTGCTCTGAAATGATTCACACGATTTCTTAAGATCATCGAATGTATCATCAGCTTCAATTTGAACTTCAGAGCAGAGCAGCTGATTCTCGATGTCGAGAACCTGCTTGTAAAGGGATTCGAACCCCTGAAATACAACTCCACTTTCTAAATCGGCTTTCAGGTCTTGAGGATCAACGTCGTCATCATCATCATCCATCACCGTTTCAACAATTTTCATCGACTCTAAAAGCTCTTCAACATCTTCCAATACCGCAGCAGCATATTCTTCGTTGTTCTCATCATCAACGTGAACGAAGTCCTCCAGTTCTGATGGAGCGATAGATAAATTCTATGTTTCCAAAGCCTTCGCAACTTCGGTGTCCACATCTTCAACATTGCTATCAGCCTCCAGTTCTGGTTCTAAAGTCATTAGTTCGGACTTGACAAAAGCATTTTTGATCGAGCTTGGCAAAACAGAATCCCAGGCTTCTTTCACATAACTTGCAGCATCGAGCAGGTGTACTGGGTTCCCGAAAAGACCCCTGCAGCACATTGTCACAATCTTCGCCCCTGATCTTTCTTTTGACTTTTTGCCTCCTCGTCAAGTTCGTAAAAGTCAAGAACATCCTTGAGATACAAATATTTGTATCGCTTTTTCAGAGCTGCGATTATTCCCATGTCACAAGGCTGTTTCCAGCTTGTACAATTCGGGGGAAAGAAAACTATCCGAATATTGTCGGGTTCGAAGGCTTCAAAATGTCCCGGAGCGTTGCCCATCAGCAATAGAACGCGACGTCCTGTTCGCTTTTTCACTTCTGGAAAAAACACCTCATTGAACCACTTCCAACAGGTTTCTACATCCATCTAAGCTTTTGCTTGATTGAAATAAGGAACTGGCCAATGTTGGTCCTTAATACAAGCTGGTTCTTTGGGTTTTCTGATCAAAGCGCAAGGAATTTTGTGAGTTCCGGTTGCGTTGGTGCAAACGATCAGAGAAACTCGATCTTTCACTTTCTTTTTGCCTCTGGTGGATGAGATATCCTCGTCTCGCATAAGAAGACTATATCTCGGAAGCAATTGAAAAAACAAGCCGGTCTCGTCCATGTTGTAGACATTTTCAGGGTCATATTGCGCCATAATCGCGTAAAGGTTTTCTAAAGCAGCTAGCAATTCCGGATCGTTCTTGTTGACTTCTGCTCCTTCTCCGTGAAGGAGCATCTTCTGCAATCCACGCCGAACTCTGAATCGACTTAACCATTGCCAAGATGCCTTAAAATCTGATTCCGGAATTGACAGGCTGGAAACAATGCTTTTCGCTTTGGCAATGGCGAGGGATGGCGATACAGGAAGGCTGGCATGACGCATGCTGTCAATCCAGACTTAAAGCATGTCTTCAAGCTCCGTAAATCGTCCAACTGAAGCTCGAAAAGTCTTCTCCTTAGCCTCTTCAGTCAACAGGTCAGTTCTTGGATCGCTTCACGATTCTCCCAAATCTTTCAGATAGCGCCTTCACTAACCTTGTACTCCCGCGCTATGGCCCTCTTACTGGGAGCAGACGTTTTGCTTAGCTTCAAGATGATTTCGCAGCGTTGAGACTCATTGAGACGCTTGCCGTTTGGTTTCTTTGACATCGTAGCGAAATGCAAGCTATTTGGGAGTGACGGCTAAGTACGCGCAAGCTTCGCAGGTTCAAGTTGCGTTTGGGAGTGGCCAACCTAAAGTACGCACCTACCGGCTAAGTATGCACAATCTTTGCAGGTTCAAGTTGCGTACTTAAGCGGGAGACTACTGTAGATACTTTATTAATCCCAAGGGGAAATTCACATACTCCAGCAGCAGCATACAATATTAAATTAAAGAGTGATAAAAATGCAGGTAAAACAGACAATAACTTGTATAATGTTAACGTTTACCCCCCCGGGTGAAATTGAAGAGTCGCATAGTGTGGGGGAGGAACGGTCTCCTCAGTCTGTCAGTGGAGCAGGACATTGACAGCAGTCTGTCGCTGAAGCTGCTCCTCTGTCTGGAGATGACACTGTTTAGTGGATGCAGTGGATTCTCCATGATTGACAGGAGCCTGCTGAGCGCCTGTCGCTCTGCCATAGATGTCAAACTGTCCAGCTCCATGCCTACAATAAAGCCTGCCTTCCACACCAGTTTGTCCAGGCGTGAGGCATCCTTCTTCTTTATGCTGCCTCCCCAGCACACCACCGCGTAGAAGAGGGCGCTCGCCACAACCGTCTGATAGAACATCTGCAGCATCTTATTGCAGATGTTGAAGGACCCAAGCCTTCTAAGGAAGTATAGTCGGCTCTGTCCTCTCTTGCACAGAGCATCAGTATTGGCAGTCCAGTCCAATTTATCATCCAGCTGCACTCCCAGTTATTTATAGGTCTGCACCCTCTGCACACAGTCACCACTGATGATCACGGGGTCCAGGAGGGGCCTGGGTCTCCTAAAATCCACCACCAGCTCCTTGGTTTTGCTGGTGTTCAGGTGTAGGTGGTTTGAGTCACACCATTAAACAAAGTCCTTAATTAGGTTCCTATACTCCTACTCCTGCCCACTCCTGATGCAGCCCATGATAGCAGTGTCATCAGCAAACTTTTGCACGTGGCAGGACTCCCGAGTTGGAATTGGAGTATTGGAAGTCTGATGTATATAGTCTGAACAGGACCGGAGAAAATACAGTCCCCTGCGGTGCTCCTGTGTTGCTGACCACAATGTCAGACCTGCAGTTCCCGAGACGCACATACTGAGGTCTGTCTGTAAGATAGTCCACGATCCATGCCACCAGGTATGACTCTACTCCCATCGCTGTCAGCTTGTCCCTAAGGAACAGAGTTGGATGGTGTTGAAGATGCTAGAGAAGTCCAGAAACATAATTCTTACAGCACCACTGCCTCTGTCCAAGTGGGAGAGGGATCGGTGTAGCATGTAGATGATGGCATCCTTCGCTCCCACCTTCTCCTGGTATGTGAACTGCAGAGGGTCGAGGACATGGCAGACCTGTGGCCTCAGGTGGTGAAGCAGCAGCCGTTCCATGGTCTTCATCACGTGACGTCAGAGCGACAGGCCGGAAGTCACTCAGCTCACTAGGACATGATACCTTTGGGACTGGGGTGATGCAAGATGTTTTCCAAAGCCTCGGGACTCTCCCCTGTTCCAGGCTCAGGTTGAAGATGCGCTGTAGAGGACTCCCCAGTTCCAATGCATAGGCCTTCAGCAGTCATGGCGATACTCTATCTGGACCCACTGCTTTGCTGGCACAAAGTCTCCTCAGTTCTCTGCTTGTATTGTGTGCTTTTCTGTATTGAGGTGGGGAGCAAGGGAAAAGCATTGCCCCACGAGAAATAAACACCTGTTGCCTTGGACTTGTGTCTCTGCCCATTTGTGTCTGGGTTTAGTGCGGCTGCACGCCCCGGTATTCCACAATGTATACAGTCACACACATGCGCATGGGAGGTGGTCGTTTGTCTTAACTAAAGGTAAAACACTAGTCAGGGGTTGAAGAAGTGCAGTAATGTCTTTTCTCCCTCCTCTACATATCACCAGAAGGAAAGTCCGAGTCCCAAATCAAGTATTAACTACAATTTAACTAGTTCCAGCCCAAACTTGCTAATTCTCTGATGGTGCAAATGAGACTCCTCTTTACTGAACCCCTACAGATTCACTTTAGACAAGGGCTTAAAGCATGGAAAAGGTTCTCCCCAGTTGCTAAATAGGAGAATACAAACAAGACATTGAAGCGTGGCAGTGGATATGTAGCTCTAATCCTAATTAAAAATTTGATTGTATTTGTTAATTTCTATAATTTGATGATCATTCTTAACATTGTGTTTATAAGGTGTTTGTTCACATCAGTCCTAAAATGCTTAAACCTATTGGTGTCCTTCACAGTACTATAAAAGTTGATGATTGCCCTTGAAAAGCATTAGGCTAGATATTCAATCATTTTCATTTTCAACACATTATTGAAAACAAGAAAAACATGTAGTTGATCTTTTTCAGTCTGGATAGAAAAACATTATGGACAAACAGTTTGACTTTTTGCTTTTAATCTGCAACATTGAAAATAACAAGTTAACATTAATAAACATTGCAGTGTTTACAGCTGTCTACTATGTGTTTTTGATGAAAAGTTCTTGAAAACCAGCATTTCACTTGACAAAACACATTTCAGTGAAAGCTAAACAGGTCTTTTAAATATGGCCAATGATTTCTTTTTTCAATATTTTTTTGTCATCTGCAATCAAGTTTAACGAAAGCAGGGTTGGGGCAGAATCACTTTCGGATCCTTTCCTCTTAATTGTTGTATTATGCACAGAAAAATGAAACATTTGTAATACTATAATCACTAAATTAACTACAGCTTAAAGTAGTCACATGCTGCAGACACCGCGGTAATTTTAGGCTCGTTCAGTGAGAAGCACAGGTGGATTTCAGGTGACTGACTGAGTAAATCATTGTGTGTATTTGTGTAGCACTTTTGTTTTCTGGTTTAATATTACAGTAACATATGCGTCTAGCAGCTTTAGATAAGGATATGAGGTAAAATAGCCACTTGCGGTTGAAAATGTACTGTAATACAAGTAAAAGGAGACAGAGAATTTTATAATGAAGTAAGCCAGAAATATTCTCAAAACATACTCAAGTCTCACATCTTGCCTGAAGAAGGGGCCTGAGTTGCCTCGAAAGCTTGCATATTGTAATCTTTTTAGTTAGCCAATAAAAGGTGTCATTTTGCTTGTCTTTTCTCTACATTCATAATGGCTAACACGGTACAACACCCTAGTACTAAAAACATACTCAAGTAATTTAACAAAGTAGATATAAAATACTGCTCTTAGCTAACAGCTCCAATGAAAGATATGGATAAAAAAAATATAAAAAAAGAAAATGAGACTGCCAATTGTTACAAAAAATAGAAAAAATCAGGATATTCCCAAAAGCAATTTTAACCAGTAACAAAAATACCTGCAGTATTGATGTACACAGACCTTTCGGTGGGCAGTAGCTCAAAAGGGGAGAAGGGACACTTTACAGGACAGGGTTTGTTACATTTTAAACATGGATACAAATAAGTTCCCACTTTTATTTCTATGGGTTTAATTATATTGTAATTTTGAGTGTAACTTTAAGGCCATTATAAAATTCCTAAACTTGGTAAAAATGTGTGTCCATGATTGCTGATTACATCAGACTATCAAAAATGACACATTTTAACAAAATTGAAAGGCAAGTAAAAGAATCCCATCTAGTTACATGGACCTTAACAGCAAGAGTTCACATTACAGCAAACCAAATGAAATATTTTTTCTTGTAACCATATGAGTATTTTGGGTCAGACACTAGACTTTCAGCAAAACATTATTATAGTAGGATCTAGAACCATGAAGTACAATGTAACATTATTTTATATATGCTGTATGTATTACAATTGTTTAGTAACAATAACAAAAACTTTTTTTTTATTTATAGGCTTTGTCAGCTTTTGGGTTTTATACTAAAAATTATTAGGTTTGTCTCCTGCCTCCTGCATATTTGTACTAGAAGAAATAGACTAATATAAAGAGAATTGATCCAAATATAGCAGTAATGACATTTTCACTCATTCAAACAGAACCTTTAATATATAAAGCAAATAAAACTGTTCCAAAATCCATCCTTCAAAAATTGCCCTGTCCCCAATTGATTGTGTAAGTGTACCAATAAAGCCTAGTAAATTTAAATTTAATGTCACTTGGCAGTCTTTTGAACACAAACACATTATTTGGTCATTACATTACAGGTAATGTCTTTGTTGTGTCTTACTGTTAATACATTTATTGTTAATTTAATAAGACTGTTACACATATCTTTTAAAGATGCTTTCCTGCTTCAAGAGAGTTCTTATGTTGAAATTAAAAAAACAAAGAATGAAAAAGAACAGAATACATCCGATGGATCTCTGTGTTCTGTCTCTTCACTACAGCCTATGCCAGCTGCTTTTGACTGGGCACCAGTACACAAGTGTCCACTGTCACTCTCACACATTCACACATATCTAAAAGTCACTGCAAGTAACAGTACATATTCTTTTGAACTGTGGGAACAAACTAGAATCAAAATGAACACATTTAAATACCAAGGGATTGTGCAATCAAGGATATGTATTTACTTTAAAGAAATTCAAAAAATTACTACTCATTTTAAAACATTAGGTTCAACTCTGCAGCATAACCTGTGTTTGTTGATGACTTATCACAAGCAGAGTACAAAGTGCAAGACGTCATAAGGTAAAATGTATTTGGTAGCGTATTTGGTTCCTGATGTCATTCAAAATAGCTAATGCTGACAAACAGCAAGAAGATGCCAAACAGCCTTTTTATGATGCATCCTTAGCTGGTGCCTACCAACTTGAGATTGTTATTCTGAGAACACTTAACAAAGCCACGTAAAACAGTATCCAGCACAGCATGAACAAAATAGTTACACACCTTATTTGTCATTTCATCCTGGTTTCTAATAATAATAATAATAATAATTCTTTACATTTATATAGCGCTTTTCTCACTACTTAAAGCGCTCTCCACACAGGGAGGACCCGGGAAGCGAACCCACAATCTCCTTACTGTCACATGGCAGAAACTTCTAGTGTTTTGCAGCTCCAACACCATCATTTTCTATCTTTCAATGTTAAAGTACCGCTAAGCTGCAGTCATGGACCTAAAAAAAAGTGTCTCTCAGTCTCACGAGAACTTGGTTGCATGAATTTTACACAGAAGCAGCAGACCACTAAAGTCATTTAGAAAGTTTTTGTTTAAAAATGCATAAAGGTGACTTTCAGCGACTTCACTTATTTAATAAATCTCAAATAGTGGAGAGTGGCCGAAAACCATAAGAAGCAAACTAGAAAAAGCAGGTACAGTAATCAATTAAGTATGTGCCGCTTGAGCACAGTATTACAGCTACCATCTGCACCATGGCGTCATACAAAAAGCCACAACCAGCACACATGATGACCAAGTTGTTATTCCATGTGGCATAGTAAGTAGCCTACCTAGCTTTAACAAAGCAGGTTACATATCGTTGCCTTTTCTCTGTTTCTTACAACAAAAAGAGGGGTGCACTTGTGCTCAGGTCCTTTTGGGAGACAATGGCACTTGGGCCCAAACTTTTTCCACATTCCTGAACTACAGTGAAAGTGCATCAGACATGAAGCACAGTGAGTGACCTGTACTATTGGAAACTTGACATGGACGTGCTTCATGTGCAAATGAGAGAAAAAAGAAGGCAGCTGGACTCCGTTGAGACCAAAAAATATATTTTTTACAAGACGAACAGTCAAGTCTGAGTACAAATACCCCCGAGTTGAAGATTGGCCTCGAGTACTATAACCCAAATGGGAATATCTGTGCATAGGACCACTTTATAAGAATAATAATGCATTTTATTTATAGGGGCACTTTACATTAGCAGACTTTAAACCATAGACTCCACAGAGCAGAGCTTTTGCAATTGCTTTAAAAAAAAAAAAAAAACACGTTGAGAATTTGACCAACAGCATGTTACAGACTCGCCAAACACATGGAAGAAGGTTCTCTGATCAGTTGAGAGAGTCAAACTGAACTTTTTGACCATCATGGGGAAAACCTTGTGCGGCGCGATCCTAACACCTATCATCCCAAGAACACCATTGGTACAGTAAAGCATGGAGGTGGCAGCAGCATCATGATGTGGGGATATTTTTCATTGGCAGGACAGGAAAACTGGTCAGTTTTGAATGTAAGCCGGATGGCACTAAATACAGGGTAATTATTGAGAAAAATATGCTTCAGTCTGCTAGAGATTTGAGACTTGGGCAGAGGTTCACCTTCCTGCAGGACAATGACCCTAAACATACTGCTAAAGCTACACTGGAGTGGTTTAGTGAAACATTTACATGTCTTGAAATGGTCCAGTCAAAGCCCAGACTTCAATCCAGTTGAGAATCTGTGGTGTGACTCAAAGATTGCTATACACCAAAGGAACCCATCTAATTTGAAGGAGTTGCAGCAGTTCTACCTTGTGGAATGGGTGGAAATCCCAGTAGCTAAATGCTAATAGAGACATTCCCCAAGAGACTCGCAGATGGAATTGCAGGAAAAGGTTGCTCTACAAAGTATTGACTTTGTTGGGTGAATACCTATGCACACTTGCAATTTGTGTTTTTTGTCTTAATTATTGTTTGTGCCACAATAAAAAATAATTTACACCTTTGATTTATTGTATAAATCAAAAGATGCTAACACCCCAAAAATCCATTTTAATTTCAGGTTGTAGTACTACAAAACAGGACAAACACCGAATACCTTTGTAACGCACTGTAGGAACAAGAACCACTCACAAGAGAGAGTCAGCAATTGAACCAAAATAATAGGCAAGCATTTCTCTTAAATGTCCACCATTTTCTGTTAAACCACTGTTGAAAAGCAACTCCATCTGAAAGGCAATGTCAAGGGCAGTTTACTTACCTAGCATGTGGAAGTTCTGTTAAATGTGGAGAGATACAGTTATTGTTGGTCAAAGGTTGGCCAAATTGGCTTGGTTTATGGCTGATGGGAGGGGATACACCCTGTCACCCACAGCTAAGCAGCAGATCACATGGAGAGGTACAGATCCATTGCCATTCTCTTTGAAGAAAACGTTTCTAACACCACAGTTCTTTGTCAGTCAGTTGAAACAGGCAGTTCCTTGAGTTGGGATTAACTGAGATCCAAAACCTGGAATTTTGATTTTGTAAACAGAAAAACATTTCTGGAACAGGCTATTGAACATTTATTTAGTTTGTGCTCTCAAAGCTTTCTGTTTAGATTCTGGCAGCATATTGTCAGTTAAACAGAGTGGGTGGTAAGGGAAAATAACTATTATTTAACATGGATGGACCTACTGGAATTTTGCTAGCTGCTGCTTGCACGTCCAAAAGCCCTGCTATCATTTCATTTGCCATGAGTCTGCCAATTATTAAGAATACTGTTGTGGAAAATAAAGAGAAACTGAAAGTTTATCATGTATCAGAATGAGAATCCAAAACACACAAGCGAAATGGTAAGAGAATGGTTAAAAATGACTTCATTTACTATTTAAGTGACCAAACAAAACACTTTTGACATTGTTAATTCTATATATACACTGTGTCCAGATATATATTGTGACGGATGGCCGAGGTTCATGCCTGGCCGGGATGCCCCTTCACCACACATGCCAGGGGGACAAGGGTGGGAAGCCCAGTATCTCCCCCGGAACCCTAGATGGCAGCCTCCCTGGGTTGCAGCGGTGCCTCAAACTCCCCCAGGGCTTCATGGGGGTTGGAGTTCTGTGCAGCTCTGTGGAGTTCCGCAGGTGCCACCAGGGGGTGCTGCTGGCCCCTTTTGGGCACTGGTTTCACCTTACCTGGAAATGCAGCTGGATGTCGCCAATCAATCTCCTAAAGGAGGAGTGGTGGTAAAAGAAGAAGAGTGTGTTGACTTGTGGTGATTTACTGTACTGTGCTTGGGACTGCGTTGTAGCTGGAGGGATTACGGGGAAGATGTGCCCTCCAGCTGAAGAAAGATAAACAGTTTATTTATTTTACGAGTGCCTCCATGCGAATCTGTGTCGGGTCGGGCGCTATATAGCGTCCTTCTTACAATATATGTATACACAATATGTATTCCCCTCTGGGATTAATATAGTGTACCAAATTTTGATATTTGCTCTAATGATTGACTATTCAGCAACCTTACAACTTGTGGGTAGAAACTCTCCCTAACTCTACTATTGTGAGTGCCAATGGCCCTGTACTGTTTCGCAGGAGGTAGAAGTAAAACAAATGGCTATGCAGGCAGGATGGCTGAGGTCTTTACCTGTTTTGTCTGCCTTTCTAAGGTAATCCTGAACAAAAAGGAACCAAGCTGAATGGCATTAACATTCTCTGCCTTTACAGCCCTTTTGTGATGGTGCAGGTCCTGCTCCATGCTCCCACCACTCTTCTGGGAGCCTCTCAACACAACACCGTCTGTAATGTAACCAGATGAGCTGGTCTGATGTTGACAAATCAAACTGAGCAAGGGGATGGTGGAAAAGTGCAACAGTGCTTTTATTAAAACAAAAACCAAACAAATCAGTGTCCAACTAAAGTGTAGTGAATCAAAGTTCCATTAATAGATAAATCCATAAAAAAGCTAAAAATTCAAATGTTTAAAATAAGGCTAAAACACAAGAATGATCTGCAGCAGTCATTGGGGCCACACTAGCCAAACACAGCTCCTTCCAGTCTCTCCAGCTCACCCAAGGAGTGCTTAGCTGAAGAGACTTCAGCAGTTACGGTCTCACTCTCACTACCGACCCCCGTCTTGGCTGCTTTCGCCGGCATCTGCCAGATTGCTCGGGGTCGGTTGTCCTCCCGTCTTCCTTCTCACACACATAATCGTCACTCAGATCCCTTGGGAGGACTCGATCAAACTCGCTCCTACACATTGCACAGTGGGCACAATCCGTCCTTTGAGCGCCGATCCTTCGCTCCACATGGGACCCCTGACCACACTGACCTCACTCTTTTTGCTGGCTGGCTCGTCCACTCTCTTTCACTTCCCACAATGCTACACTCTTGCTCTCCAAGCTTTTCTTCTCTTTCGTTCTGTTTTTCCATTGTTCCTCCCCTTCACCTGTGCCAGTCCGTATTTATACGGCTCTGTGGGTGCAGCAGCTCAATCACGCACCGCAGGAAGCCAATTAAGCAATTGAGAACGATCGAATCCTTATGTGCAGGTGCAACTCACCCAAATACCTCATCAACTCCCTGTGGCTACACGATCACACCCACGTAGACTGGCACGGCCAAAATGGATTATTTAAAAACTGGCCTTTCATTCACAGCTGCGGACCTGCTATACTACATTCCTAGTCCCTTAAGCCATCAGTTGCATGGGAGGGCTCCGCACCACTTCCAACCCAGTGCAACTGGCAACCCAGGTTCGCAGCTTGGCCCTGACCTGCGCTAAAACCAATAAAAGCACCAAAACCAACCCCACATTAAAATCAACCCAAGCCCCCCCTTGTTAAAACAGGACATAAAAGAATAGGAACTTTAAAAGACAATAAAAGCAATCAAAAAGCAATTTTGTTGACTCAGGCGCCGCCGCGAGTGGCAGCCTTTCCAGCAGCTCCGTGTATGACTTTATCTTTTTACCTTTTTTCTGTATTTTTCTCTATTTCACTGTCAACTCCTACCACTTTCTTTTATGTGGACTAGTTCCCTGGACACTTTTTACACTTTTTTACTACTCTTTACTACTTGGAAATGGATTTTTGTGAATTTCCCCTTGGGATTAATAAAGTATCTATCTATCTATCTCAATCAATAAATAAATGTCCATAAAAAAGTTTAGTCTCTAAAATGTCCTCCTCCGGCTTGGGTCTGTGGGTTCTTTTTTTCAATGTCTGACACCAATCCTGGTTGCTGCTCTGTTTTGATGACATTGAAGATGGGATTTATTGTCCCAGCATCACTATGTTAGCAGGTAGACCACTTCTCTGTAAGCTGTCTCGTCATTGTTGGTGATCAGGCTGATGATAGTGGTGTCTTTGGCAAATTCAGTGAAGTTGCAGCTGTGTCTGGTCATGCAGTCAGAGATGAACAAGGAGTACAGAATGGGGCTCAGAACACTACAGTATAGAGGATTTAATGTTGCCAATCCACATATGGTGGGGTCTATTTGCCTTTTCCAAAATAGATATTTAAATATAGAGATCTTATTTAGTTTTGATTTGGATCAGAGGTTTCCTGATTTTCCTCTTCTCCATTTTTGTTAACATTTTGAGACTTATTATTTTGGAGCCTTATCCCCATTTTGGGCCTTTTGTAGGCTTTGTAGTAAACGTGTTGAGATTGGGATCACGCTGTGTGGGTTGAGGCCTATCCCAGTGGTTCAGACCAGAATTAAAAAAAGAAATGCCCATTTTTTGTTGGATTTTTGGAGACCTGCTCTGCCTTTGTTATTTCATGTGGAAGATTCTGGTAGACTGGTGTCATGTTCAGTATTGGTGCCTGCCTTGTAACTGATATGACCCTGTGTAATCAGAATATAAGCTTAATATGTCACTGTGCTCTGTACAAATATTTATAAATCTACTTTACTTTCTACTCGCATGCACAGCTAATACATCATTTAGAACTGCTAGGCAAGCATTAGAAGACAAGACAGGGACAACTGCGAAATGGGAGTTGTATACTATTTTTGTGTGTCAAAGTCCAACGCAGCAACGAAAACAGCAGACTCTATACATCGGCCCCCACTCCCAAACTGAGTTCTTGTCATGGCTTCCTTTGTCTGTTATGTAGTGTAAACCGTCCTTAAAGAAAGCTATTTCTCCTATGTGATTTCTTACCACTCTCTCTTTAAAATATCTGATACTTCTTGTATTTTGTTGGTGGAACCCGAAGTGATGGGGCCATCCTAATGTTACTGCTGCTGGGATCTCCGTCCAGGTGTATTTAGAGTCAGAGACAGAATCTCAACAGCAGATTGAGGATTTGTACTGGAGTTTAAAGCGAGTATTCTTATCACTTGTTTTTCTGATTTCTCACTTTTTTCTGTTTATTGGATTTGTCTTTGATGTTTGTGTATTTGGATTTGTTTGCTTTGAATCATCCATCCATTATCCAACCCGCTACAGTGCATCTAGAAAGTATTCACAGCGCATCACTTTTTCCACATTTTGTTATGTTACAGCCTTATTCCAAAATGGATTAAATTCATTTTTTTCCTCAGAATTCTGCACACAACACCCCATAATGACAATGTGAAAAAAGTTTACTTGAGGTTTTTGCAAATTTATTAAAAATAAAAAAACTGAGAAATCTCATGTACATAAGTATTCACAGCCTTTGCTCAATACTTTTGTCGATGCACCTTTGGTAGCAATTACAGCCTCAAGTCTTTTGAAGATGATGCCACAAGCTTGGCACACCTATCCTTGGCCAGTTTCGCCCATTCCTCTTTGCAGCACCTCTCAAGCTCCATCAGGTTGGATGGGAAGCGTCGGTGGACAGCCATTTTAAGATCTCTCCTGAGATGTTCAATCGGATTTGATATCTTGGCTGTGTGCTTAGGGTAGTTGTCCTACTGAAAGATGAACCGTTGCCCCAGTCTGAGGTCAAGAGCGCTCTGGAGCAGGTTTTCATCCAGGATGTCTCTGTACATTGCTGCAGTCATCTTTCCCTTTATCCTGACTAGTCTCCCAGTTCCTGCCGCTGAGAAACACCCTCACAGCATGATGCTGCCACTACCATGCTTCACTGTAGGGATGGTGTCAGGTTCCCCCCAAATGTGATGCCTGGCATTCACATCAAAGAGTTCACTCTTTGTCTCATCAGACCAGAGAATTTTCTTTCTCATGGTCTGAGAGTCCTTCAGGTGCCTTTTGGCAAACTCCAGGCGGGCTGCCATGTGCCTTTTACTAAGGAGTGGCTTCCTTCTGGCCACTCTACCATACAGGCCGGATTGGTGGATTGCTGCAGAGATGGTTGTCCTTCTGGAAGGTTCTCCTCTCTCCACAGAGGACCTCTGGAGCTCTGCCAGAGTGACCATCGGGTTCTTGGTCATCTCCCTGACTAAGGCCCTTCTCCCCCAATCGCTCAGTTTACATGGCCGGCCAGCTCTAGGAAGAGTTCTGGTAGTTTCGAACTTCTTCCACTTACGGATGATGGAGGCCACCACTGCGCTCATTGGGACCTTCAAAGCAGCAGAAATTTTTCTGTAACCTTCCCCAGATTTGTGCCTCGAGACAATCCTGTCTCGGAGGTCTGCAGACAATTCCTTTGACTTCATGCTTGGTTTGTGCTCTGACATGAACTGTCAACTGTGGGACCTTATATAGACAGGTGTGTGCCTTTCCAAATCATGTCCAACCAACTGAATTTACCACAGGTGGACTCCAATTAAGCTGCAGAAACATCTCAAGGATGATCGGGGAAACAGGATGCACCTGAGCTCAATTTCGAGCTTCATGGCAAAGGCTGTGAATACTTATGTACATGTGCTTTCTCAATATTTTTATTTTTAATAAATCTGCAAAAACCTCAAGTAAACTTTTTTCACGTTGTCATTATGGGGTGTTGTGTGTAGAATTCTGAGGAAAAAAATGAATTTAATTCATTTTGGAATAAGGCTGTAACATAACAAAATGTGGAAAAAGTGATGCGCTGTGAATACTTTCCGGATGCACTGTATATCCTAACTACAGAGTCACGGGGGTCTGCTGGAGCCAATCCCAGCCAACACAGGGCACAAGGCAGAAACAAACCCCGGGCAGGGTGCCAGCCCACCACAGGACACACACACACGAAGCACACACTATGGACAATTTAGGATCGCCAATCCACCTAACCTGCATGTCTTTGGACCGTGGGAGGAAACCGGAGTACCCGGAGTAAACCCACGCAGACAAGGGGAGCAGATGCAAACTCCACGCCTCCAGGGAGGACCCAGGAAGCGAACCCGGGTCTCCTAACTGCGAGGCAGCAGCGCTACCCACTGTGCCACCGTGCTTTGAATCACTTTGAGGCAAATCCTTTTCCACTTATTTTTCCATCTTTGTTAATAAAACCTTCTTTTATAAAGATTCCTTGTTTTGGATTGTCTCTACAAACCAGACGATTATGATTTTCTCAATTTTTTAAGACAATATAATATATTTTGGGACTTTAAGTGTATTTTTTAATGTTTCAAAGCAGTTCCCCATTTTGGCCTTGTGTAGGGTGTTTGGGGTGAACATTAGCTGGGCTGGTCAGTGAGGGTGTTGGGCTGTGTTGGTTTGTGACATTGTGGTTACAAGAATAACTTATTCTTCACTAATACTGTCCAATGTTGCATTACTGTTTGATGCTGTATTCAATGTCTGGAAGTGCAGACATTGTCATTCTACTGTCACTTGTCTGTGGTAGGAAGTAAAGTAAAAATGACTTTGTACCATGTATATATGCATGCCATTTAAAGTTAAAAATGATTTCCAAACACAATCATCTGATTCTCAATATTACATTCTCAACTTCAGGCTACATTTTGTACCTCAAAAAACTCCAAAAAAATGTAAATTAATCAACATCACGAGTAAAGTTGATAAATGATGGAATATATTTTACAGCTATGATAGTATAGCTACTAGACAACTAAAAAAGTGTGAAAAATTACATAACTGAATTTACAGCATACTTTTCATTTTTCTTTTTCAAATTAATGCCAGTCATACTATAATGACTACCATATCATGGCTAGAAATTAGCAACAATACAAGCAGGACATTCTCATGGTATGAGCCATGATAAAGTGAACAACTCACTTTTTCACACTAAACTTGCATGCCAAGGGCTGTGGGGAAAAGGAATCAAAATAGGTATTGATGGCCAAGGTAGAAAGTTGATCTGCTCAGAATATCAATCCATAAAAGCACATAAGCACACATCTACCAAGGTCTTTAGTAATCATCAATTGCCCTCACAACCTGTGTACTTAAAGGCAAAATCTGCCAAGGAAAGCTAAACAGAGTAATACTGTGTGGCGGATAGCTGGGGCTCGTGCCCGGCTGGGATGCCTGGAGGGTGGAAGGACCGGGAGAGGGACAATACCTCCCCCAGGACACAAAAGGGCAGCCACCAGGTTGTTATGGAGCCATGGACTGCAGCACTTCCACCACACCAGGAAGTGTTGCCGGAACAGGAACCAAGTACCCCCCGAGTGCCCATGCAGCACCAGGAAGTGGTGCAGGAAAATCATCACGGAGCACCTTGAACACGCCCTGGTGCATTATAAAAGGGGCTGCCTCACTGCATTTGGGGAGCTGGAGTCGGAAGGTAGCAGAGCTTCCAGGAGAGGAGAGGAAGCAAAGGAAAAGAAAACAGAGAAAGAAAAGGAAGGAAAAGGACTGAGCTATTTGTGGTGATTTGTGCACTGTGTGCTGCAAGAAACAAAGAAGAAAATAAAAAGCATGAGTTTTGTTGCCTCTTGTGTCTGTGTCGGGTTGGGTGGCTGGCACGCCCCTGGAATTGTCACAACTGCCTCTTTTATTTTAGTTTGGTCTGCAGTAAAATTGTATTTTGTTCAGTGTTTGTTCAAGCCTTGCACCCAGTGTTGCCAAAACCACCTCTGGCCTTCATCAGCCTTATGCAGGACTACTTACTTTAGTGATTAGTTACAATGGATGGATGGATGGATGGTATTGTTGAATTAAGACAAGGTTGACTCTTAATTCACACTTCTTTAACCCAGTGGAATATACCCTGTGATTTATTTATCCACATGGCTGAGTAATAGCCCTAAACTCACTTGAAAAGACCACAAGAAGAAGATCCATTACTATCATGTCTAGATTTCCCTACTAATAATAATAATTCATTACATAAGATATCATTATTGGGAATTGTCGCTCTTTCTGTCTTTTATTTTTTGTTGAACATTTCTTAGATAATGCTAGCCAGGTGCAATAAAAGCTTGTTTTTAATTTTTTGTTCAGAGTATCAATTCACAAGCTGTAATGATGTAGCTAATTAGTGACAGCTTAGTTTCTGTTTTCTCTCCCCTTTTCAAATGTATGTTTTAAATATTTCAGGAAAGCTGAAATGAAGACTAACTACTTGAAAGGAAGAAACATACATTTCTTTTTATCAATAAAAACTGTTTATTAGTCCTTATTATCATTACTGTTAACAAAATAATATGAAAAATTTATTCTCATTTGCAAACTATGGGAGTTTAAACACAAATGAAATCCTTATTATTAACATTTTGCCGCAGAAATGTTAAAGAAATATGGCCTTATCCAATAACAGTAGGGTGATATCGGCAACTGTAGTTGGAAGCAAGTGGATTTTAATTGTTGCACCACAATTTCTGACAGAGTAAGCACCAGGATTAAACTTGTTGGACTTTTTTTCCCCATTATTTATATAATAGAAAACTCTCAAAGTCAACCTTATCCTGCCATTGAACAGCATTAAAATATATTCATATTGTCCCACACTCCTGCCTAAACTATTCAAAAACTGTATAAACAACATATTTCAAAGAATTCGGCAAAGTCTTAAAAACTAAATACAAGACAAAAAACAAACTTTAGGACTAAATTCTTTACAAACACAGTAATATTTTCAAAATGCACTCATGTTATCCATTTAATCAAAGTCTGGGAGTAAAGATTTAGGAATAAAATCAGTAAAGTATTAAGTGACTGTCATAATACGATTTAAAAAAAGGAAGCAAGGAATTTAAAACTGCATAGGCCTTAAGAAGGTTAGGGTGGCTGCCCTTTGCCAAACATTCAAAGAGTAATCCGTTTATCTTACAAAAATAAAATTCTGTTTACTGGAGTGGTGAAATGTCCTTTGTGATGCCATGATTTTCTCACATAGATGGTGAAGTTAAACTGTTTCATCATAGACGATATTTTTCACAGATTCCAGAAAGAAAAAATCCAACACCGTGAGAGCTTTATTTCATAGCAGGAAGGTTGTTCAATGGTCTGATTTACAAACTGATCATTTGTAGTGTGCCGATAGCATAGCACGTTATGTGAAAATGACCTTTCAAAGTAAAACACTGTGACAGTGGAAAAGGCCAGATCTGAAAAGGGTGTGAGTTTCCACATATTCCAGTACAAACATCATTGTTAACACCTCTCCAATACAAAGCACTGAAATCACGTTATTCTCTTTATATTACACACACACCCTGTACAAGTGTGTGTATGTATATACACACACGCCATACACATACATATATAGTGGTCTATGCTTCTTCATAATGTACCATTTTTTGCATTTGTGTAGTACATCCAATTTTCTAGATAACAAATATACAAATTGTGTTAGCAAAATTCCTTTCTAATGTTAAACAACCACTGCACAACGTATTCAGTATGGACTGTTCTGAGAGTATGGTGCAATGGCACAAGTATTATAATTGTACAAAACCAATTAAGCATTCAGTCAAAGGTTAAGGTCCATCCATCCATCCATTTTCCAACCCGCTGAATCCAAACACAGGGTCACGGGGGTCTGCTGGAGCCAATCCCAGTCAACACAGGGCACAAGGCAGGAACCAATCCCAGGCAGGGTGCCAACCCACCGTAGGACACACACAAACACCCACACACCAAGCACACACTAGGGCCAATTTAGAATCGCCAATCCACCTAACCTGCATGTCTATGGACTGTGGGAGGAAACCGGAGCGCCAGAAGGAAACCCACGCAGACAAGGGGAGCAGATGCAAACTCCACGCAGGGAGGACCCGGGAAGCAAACCTGGGTCTCCTAACTGCGAGGCAGCAGCGCTACCACTGCGCCACCGTACCGCCCCAAAGGTTAAAGTGTTCATTCTAATATTTAACATAAATTCAATTAATCTATTTTCCAACCTTCTTAATCCAATCTCAGATTTGCAGGCTAATTAACTTCTGGAATTAAAATAATTTCTGATTAGCCCAGAATTAAATGTATGATATTGCATGACAGGCAACAACCTGCATATATCACAAATTCTGTACTGGGATGTGTTTAAAACAAAGTGAATGGAAGTGAGTAACAGCTGTTTAGGTTAAACAATTAACATATTTAAAATCAAAAGGATAATCTCACTTTTGTGCTAATGGTGGAGCCCAGTCAAAAATAAAATAAATAATAAAAAGAAAACATTCATTTCACATGTTTCTTTCGATAATGAAATAGTGATATAGATCAAAAGGATAATCTCACTTTTGTGCTAATGGTGGAGCCCAGTCAAAAATAAAATAAATAATAAAAAGAAAACATTCATTTCACATGTTTCTTTCGATAATGAAATAGTGATATAGAAAAGGTAATCCGACATGTTTCAAATTAAATACTACAATTTACTTGCATTAAACTGTTGCCTCTATCTATCTGTCTATCAACTTCTTTTTTTAACAGAATAGGAAATGCAGATTGAAAGGGTGCATTAGTGATTTACTCTAGCTTGTTTCCAGCTGAAATGGTTTTCTTTGCCTTCATTTGCATGATCTTATTAATGAGGTTGCTTCCTTATTTTTATTATATATTTCAACAATTTAAGACTTCTCCTGCTTTTTACATCGTACATCTTTATTAGGATTTCATTTGCAATCATTTAGAAGGCACTAAATGCTTCCTTGTTAAAAACATAGTAAACGTTTAAATAACTCTACAAAACAAATTCTCATTGCTTTTGGAATTTAAGGCTTCCAAAAATGGGATTCAAGACTAATACAGTATATTTCACTGTAAACTGCACAGTTGCTCAACAGACTGAACTAAACTCAACAGGCTTCTATTGCACACCCTGATACAGATCACATTTCTTACATGTTAATATATGATATTAAGTTAACCCGTTAATATATGTTCCAAAACTTAAAGCAATACAATACAATATATCATCCCAAGGGATACTCTAAAATAAGGGTGTGTTCTCTAAGGTTTTGGTCTCCCAATGTGTCTTCTAGAGACAACACAATACAAAGATAACAAAAAAGCAAACGGAACAATACACTCAACTTATAAATGGCTGACCCGTCCACACTTCAACCAGGAAAAATGGGAATACATTAGTTATTTCAGTGCAGGACAATGCTATCGGGTGAACATGAAATCTACACCTTTAACAGCGTGGCTTGAACTCTGATGCACTGCATCTAGACTCCAGATGTAAACTAATTGTCTAAAAGAGAACGTTGTAGAGCTTCTTGCATCATGGCATTCTCATCTGCATCAAAATCCTAAAAACAAAAAAAGAAAAAAGGCACAAACATAAAACATACTAAAACAGCTTTTTAAAACATGAAAAAATGTTAAAGAATATAAACCTTGCATAATATGAAGTGGCTCAGATACTGTAGCTCTCTTACAAGGATGGTTGCAGGATGTTACCTTAGGTACAAATCATCTTAATCTCACATTTTGGCAATAGGAGTATAAAATATGTGGAAAACAGTATTTAAATTGGCACTTCAAAATAAATAATTACAAAATTAATAAAAAAGACCAAACATTATGTAATTACAAAATTAATAAAAAAGACCAAACATTATGTAAGAGTGGAAATGTCCATGAAGAAACTAAACTTTCAACTAACATCAAACTATCTAAAATTTATTCTGAATAAATAATACATATTCTTGAAAGTCAAGCAGCAGTACTAAAAATAATGTTAAACTAACGTGAACCCATCAGGAACTTCTCACCACAACAACCTCTTCAGCATCACAATACATGTGGGTCGAGTTTTGCCCAACAACATCAAAAATAGGGTTAGAGCAAGCAAGTGAAAAAGTATTTAGTACTGGTTGTGCCACTTAGGAACTGATTCAACAGGTGAAATAAAATTACAAATAAACTTGCAACAAAAAAGTTTGAAAATGCAAACAAGAAACAAAAACTACCAGTGCCACCTTACACGAGTTTGATCGATAACAACATATATTTGGCTTGTTACTGTGTGATCCTATGACTCTCTCTAGGATGGAGTCTTGTTTGCTGTAGTGTGTTGCTTATGCACTCTGTTGTATTTGTTATGAACCAAAAATAATGGGGGCTTTATTTGTATTGTAACCAAACATCACTTCCCTGTGACAATCTGGTATCCCTAAATCTGTTCTGATGCTGTTCCTACTTTGGGGTTGAGTTACTTACACATTGTAATTTTCACAGGCACTGGTAGATGAAGTGCAAATATCAAGAGTCCTATCTGCAGCATGATTATTATTAGCTGAATTTGATTAATTAACTTAATATTATAATTACAATTCAAATTCTGAAACTTTTCTGTACAGTTTCAGATAATAAGGTTTAAAAATAACATTTTAGTTTTAAGTAGACAAATTTAGCCTTGAAATTGCACCTTTTAGCATTTTAGGATAATGATTATCTACGATCACAATCAAGATAACATTAATCTGAGTAAATAATTATTCAGCAATAACCATCAAGCTGATCAGGTCTATTTTTCCTGGATTCTGTTTTCCATACACTGTTAAGCAGTGCTATATGCCACACACAGTGTTTCAGCAACACATGAAAACTGAATTTAATATTTTAACAAAGGTGCCTGCAGCAAGTTATTTAATAGATTTAACATATAAGCAACACATTTATTCATTTGGCAGTGTGGAGTAAGACCAAATGTAACAAATGAGGGTCTTACAGATTTGATAAAATATCAGTATGTTAATGAGAAATACTGTACAGTTCACTGAAGTACAAGCATACGGAACAGGGGAGATTACACTATGTAAAATAAAGACTAGATGGATGATTGATGAATGGTTGAATAAAAGTGAGGTTGGGCACATAACGTGTTCAAGGACAGAATGTTCAGTACAGTCCTGTTTTATCTATCGCGCTGCACTTTGCTACATAAATGTGTCACAAAGCTGTGATAATGAACATATATCATATATAGTAATATAGATAGATAGATAGATAGATATATAGTACATTATGCTCCTAAAGTATGGCACATTAAGATTTAACCATACCCAGCCACAGTATATGTACAGTATGTATTCAAATCAGTCGCTTCAAAGGCAAACATACATTAATAGTTATAAATACAATGTACCTATTGAATATAAGTCATGTTATCTTATTGTGGACACAGGTGCTATGTACAAGCTGAAGCACACATATCACCTTGTAATAGTTAACAGAGTGTAATTTCCCAAGATCTCAATCTTATTTCTTCTTGCTTCATCATGAGCCACAATGAGCGAGTCCCTATTCATTTAACAGAGCAAAATTAAGGGTGGAGTGGGTCACACTCCTTCTTAAAGTTATAGAAGAAAGAAGCTGCAGTAATGCAAACATTTAATTTTTAGATTGCTTTCTTTCACTTACTAAATCAAGTTAGTTTTTCACTAATTCTATCCACATACCAATAAGACTATTTCAGATTGTGTCTAAATCTTTCATGAGCTACAATGTAGTAAAATTAATCGTCCTCCTTAAAATTTTCTTAAAACCAAACATTCATGTTCTGTTGGAACCTCTAAATGCAAGTAGCAGAGAACTAAAAGAGGTAGTCTGTGCAGAATATGGGAACAGAGGTGGTGCACAAAATGCTGGAATGATGAACAGAAGTTAGTTAATCAACTGCTTCTGAGTAACTACATCAGTTAATAGCATTCAACAAATCAGAAGTGATGTAATTAACTGAACTGTTTGCCCAAATATGTATATTTAAGTTCACAAAAAGGGAGTCTGTTGTCATATTCAGTTTTGTTATCATATATTTATGAACATTTCTCAGGGCTGCCCAAAGATTTTTACAATACCTCCTACATTTCTGACAAAATTACTGGGAAATATCTGCAAAATATTCTGTGGTTTACTTGAAATATCCTACTTTATGTACGATATTCAAATGTGTGTGTGTACATTGGGTTACACAAAGTCAAACTTTAAATCACAATAATGTATGAAAATTTTGTCAGGTGTCAGCACTGGGTTTAAAACATGATCTATCACTTTTAAGTAGACACAAAATGCACTCGATGGAATGCCAAAAATTAAATAATATGTGTTCATAACACTAGTAAGGATTTTTCTTCAGCAGTGAAAGTTATGGCCAGTGTTTTTTCAGATGCAGATGGGGTGGGTTTGGTAGGTCTTAGTGAAACTGTTAACTCAGGGATGTGCCAACTATTTAAAAAAAAAATTGCAGAAGCATTAAAGGAAGTTCACACTCACTACAATTATTTGCCCACACAACTTTGCACAGCCACATAAGCATTTGAAAACAAAGGAAGCAATCACGACTTACACAAAAATTCAATGAAAAGGTACCTAAACTAAAATATACCACATTTTACTTTGGAAGATACAGCTAAATAGTTTGAAAATTAAAGCCATGGGGGATTTTTCAAGCTTGAATAGCCTGTCCATGCTTCAAATGTGACTGGTATATCTGAAAATAAAAGAACTTTGTTGACTGTGTTGTAGATATGTGTTGTTGATGTGCCTATAGTGGGCACATCATTGCATCAACTGGCATATTTAAAAATAAAAACACTTGACTATAATGAACTTTACTGCATTATATGAAAGGAAAGACATGATACACATAAGTGACACATAATGGCATCAACTATATTTCTTTTAATAGCTCTTTTTTTAAAAAAAGTAGCATCCTGATAACATCAAAATCAAGATTAAACACCAAAAGACGTACTGGCAGGTTTGAAGTTTAACATTTCATTAGACTGACATGAATTATTGCAATGTTTGTAGAGAACAGACTGTTACACTAAGCAACCCAGTAAAGTTTTTTTTTCTTGCTACACTCTATATTACAAGTTTTGCAACAATACATTGGGGGTTTTCAACTTTGGACATTGGGGATTAGCAGCAGTGGACCAAGGTCAGAAAATAGTACAGGACAGGGTGGAAGTCCATCCTAGTTGCCCAGTCTCACACTCATTCACACACACACACACACACACACACACACACACACACACACACACACAAAGGACCAGTTTGGAATCACCTGTTAACATATTATGAACAGGTCTGAGAATGTTGCTAGAAAACCAAGAGAAAAACTCACACAGATATGGAAGATTGTGGAAACTACACATGGACAATGATCAGCAAGGGATAGATAGACCAATAGAGGATACTGGATTAATGATGTGGCAGAACTACTCACTTGCTGCCAAAATGGTAAATTTCTTGATAAACTATCCATAACAAACAAATGTGAAACAAATGTAAAAATAGTTTTTAGTATGATAGCATCATTAAAGTTATACTAAAATGATACCACTGGAAAATAGTCTTTTTGCACTGTCTACAACTCCAGTTTAGTGGCAAAAATGGGATATTATAATTGAATAATAAAAGAAAAAAATTGTAATAAATAAAACAGATTACCACAAAAGTATCATAGGAGAAAGTGTGTCGCATTTTCAAGTGCTGGAAGAAGTTTGTACTTCTATAGTTAGGATCTCCCCATGGCATTGAAGCACAGATTGGGCAGACCTAAAAAAAAACAAAACAAAAAAAAAAAAAACAATAATAAAAGTAAAACAAAGCACCTTTTTTTACAGGATGTACATTAGATCTATATTACTACTAATACGATTGTATAATGTTTAAAATATATATTACTTAGAAAGGAAAGCTAGGTCTATAATGAAACATTCAAGCAAGTGTTCAGGAATCAGGTGAATGCCTACACAAAACATTATATATAATACTATGGTACATACTAGGTAAGGTCCTCTTTTAACAGATTTGAAAAGTACACATTTTTGATAAAATAACAGAATAAAAAAAATAAAATAAAATGAATTTAACCAAAATTCTCATTAGTGGGAGTTGGTCTCGTCCGTTACGGGAGATGGATGTCTGAAGCGGTGTTATTGTTTCTCTTATTTCTTATTATACTGAGGTATCCTGTATTTACCCAACCTGAGGAGTTTCTATTACATTATATGCAAGCATATATAAACATGAGCAACAAGAAAGGGGCTCAAAAAGAAACAGAAAAGAAACCTAAAGTTACATCCAAGCTTAGAAAGGCATCAAATCCAAATTCAAGGTACGGCCTTTCAGAGACTGACCAGGAACAGACAGGCGAAAGCACAGACTTCCCAGGACCCCGCTCTGCTGCATCGTCTCCACTCGAGAGCAAAAATGGGAGCGAATGTGCAAGTGATGGAGGCCACGATAGCCTGTTGATTCCAGAAGATCACTTGAAACTGGAAGTGGCCTTGTAGTCCGTGCTTTCATCTACTCCTCGCGAGCCGGGAGCATTGGCTGTAATAGGGCTGCCACTTCACCTGTGGAGCACAAAGGCCAAAACGTTCTGTCCGAACTAAAGGTAATGATCGCTACAATGGCCACGGCCACTGCTCGTGACATAAATGAATTCAAGAAAGATATAAATAAATAAATGGTATGCTCAAGACAAACGAGAAGCTGGGCTGGAGCTGCAGGAGCTGCGGCAGGATAATAAAAACTTGGAGAAACATGTATATAATCGCTTTGGGGCAGCCTTTAAAGGTATGCTGGAAAAAACTGAGGAACACATTCAGGAAAATTCGTTTAAGTTTGAGGAAAAACTGAGAGCACTTGGCGATCAGCTGGAAGACATTAAGCAATCATTCACGACTCGAATTGAAACAGCCAAACATTTGGGGCATCCACCACTGATGGAACAGCAACAGCTGCAAATTCCGAATGCAAAAAACTCGGAGACAGACTTGCTGCTCTGGAAGATGGATACAGAAGGAATAATATTAGAATCGAAGGTCTACCTGAGAATCGTGAAAGTCCAAACCCAGTGAAATTCATAGCTGAACTATTCTCAAAAATAACTGGAAAGGACTTTAAATCAGACACCGAGATAGCAGCAGCTTATCACATACGGGGATCAAATACCTCTAAACCTTGGACTTTTGTTGTGCGCTTCGAGAAATTACAATCTAAATTTAATGTAATGTCACTTCTCAGACAGAAACAAGAGATTATATTTGAAAGTAACCACATTCGTATCTTCCCTGATTTCTCACCCTCAACAGCTGCTAAACGAGCCGCTTTTCACAACATTAAACAGCTCTTACTGAAAGCCAAGATCAGATATAGCCTCTTGTATCCTGCCAAACTGAAAGTGGACATTGAAGGCAAGCATTATATCTTTACCACTATGGAGGAAGCAGAAAAAGAACTAAGAAAACTGAACATGACACTCGCAATACGATCGTGAGTCGCACCCTGTCATGGCATGGCAAAGAAGATGTTACCGGCTTTCTGATCTGCTTGCAATGATACTAGTATTGTAATTATACATCCTTTTCCCTTCTCTGCCACTTTCTGTTTTTGTTTTAATTACAATTATACGCGTATATGTATGTGTGGAAGAAATTAAATTAGTACCTTTTTTTTTTTATTAAAGGAGACTGTTTAACATCATACCTTTGGTTTATTGTTATTGTTATTATTGTATTAGGGCTTACTGTACTTACCCAGGGCCACTTTTCAACACCATTTCCTGGGTTTACTATCTTACTATTTCAAGACTGTTAAAGACTATATTTAATGCTTATAGTATTTGCTCTGTCTCTAGGTTTGTCAGAGGACTGGGACTTTGTGAAGTGTGGTCCAGCCTTGGGTTTGGGGGTTATGGGCAGGACTCGGGGGGGAAGAGAAAGACAGCAAGCTATATCTAATCTGGCCTTTTAATCCTTATAATGATAAGTGCCAATGTAACAATAGGCTTCATGGCAATAACTCCTGGAAATTAAGGTCAAAGCTGTCTCACTTTCAGTTAAGACTACATGTTATGTTTCCATGACATGATAGTTAACTTTGTGAGCTGGAATGTTAAAGGCCTGAATCACGAATTAAAGAGAAAGAAAGTATTCTGTCATCTAACATGTCAAAACGCTAAAATAGTATTTTCACAGGAGACCCACTTATTAAGTAAGGATCAGTTCCGGTTGCAAAAAGACTGGACTGGCCAAATATTCCATTCTAGCTTTACAAAGAAAACAAGAGGTGTGGGAATTCTTATACACAGAACAGTCTCATTTGTAGTATCAGATGCAATATCTGATCCTGAAGGGAGATATGTGATTGTCATGGGTTTATGCACCCAATGTGGATAATAGGGAATTCATGCAAATTGTATTTGCATCCATTCTCAATGTGAACACTCATAAAATTATAATGGCTGGGGACCGTGTGTTTTAAATCCACTCCTGTCACAGGGGTGATGACATCTAACACTGCAAAGACAATTACACAGTTTGTAACTGATCACAACCTATCAGACCTCTGGAGATTTCTAAACCCAAACTCAAGAGCATATTCCTTCTACTCACCAGTGCATCATTACTACTCAAGAATTGATTATTTCTTTGTAGATAACAATTTCTTGCCTACGATGCTATTGTTATTTCCGACCATGCTCCTTTGATCTTGGAGCTAAAATCATTTTGCCCCACATACTCATCTCGCAGATGGTGTCTTAACCCACTTTAATTAGCAGACGAGAACTGTACAGAACTTATATCCAAACAAATCAGCTTTTTTCTAGAGACAAATACAAATAAACCCTCAGAGGTCTCTGTAAGAACACTCTGGGAAACCCTGAAGGCCTTCTTAATAGGACAGATTTTCTCATATCTTTCCCACAGAAATAAATTGGAAACCAAAAAGATATCAGAGCTAATCAACAAAATTACTAGAATAGACCAAGAACATGTCAGGTATCCAAGTGAGGCTCTTCACAGGAAAAGGCAGGCTCTGCATTCAGAACTCAAACTCTTGACAACTAAAGAAACAGAACAACTCATTTTTAAATCAAGACATCATTACTATGAACATGGAGAGAAAGCTAATAAGATCTTAGATGCAATCCCAGCATTCTCAACACAGAGATAAAATCATTTAACATAAAAATATAATGCACACATTTTTAGAGACTACGATAAATCCTTATATCCTACTGAGTTTAAAGAAGACACAATCGAATGCATTTCTGGATGCATTACAGATACGACAAATACCGTAGATACTCTCAGTGCAGAGGAATTGGATAAACCTCTGGCACTAACAGAATTACTAGATGCTATAAAGTCACTTCAGAGCAGGCCCCGATGGCTAATGTGCCGAATTTTCCAAGAAATTCTCCACTCAGGTAGCTGCCCTCTTAGTAGCAACATTTACAGAAGCTAGAGACAATAAAATTCTACCTCAAACTTTTTGCCAAGCATTAATCACCGTCTTTCCTAAACAAAATAAGGACTTAATACAATGTGCATCATACAGACCAATTTCACTTCTGAATAATGATATTAAGATATTCTCCAAAGTCCTAGCCAGAAGGATGAAGAAAGGGCTGCCTTTGGTAATATCACAACATCAAACTGGATTTATTAAAGGCCGACACTTAGCTTCCAACCTTCAACGCCTGTTTAATGTAATAATGTATTCACTTGCAAAGTCAAACACCCCAGAGATATTTTCGTTGGATGCAGAAAAAGCATTTGATATGATTGAATGGAACTACCTTTTCACTACATTGGAGAAATTTGGGTTTAGCCCGAACATTTGTGCATGGATCAAACTACTGTATACCAATCCAGAAGCTTCAGTTTGTATTAACAATGTTAATTCAGACTACTTTAAACTAGAATGTGGTAAAAGACAAGGATGCCCCTTGTCACCACTGCTTTTTGCAATCGCCATTGAGCCACTGGCAGTCCATTGTCGAAATGCTTATAAGATAAAGGAGATTATCAGAGAAGGACTTGAACAGAAAATTTCTCTATATGCAGATGATATGGTGCTGTATATATCAGATCCACAAAATTCTGTGCCTGCAGTCCTAACAGCACTTACAGAATTTCAAAAGATTTCTGGTCTCAGAATTAATTTGACTAAAAGTGTTGTGGCAGGCGGCTGGGATCCATGCCCAACCGGGACGGTCCTGCACACTATATTCAGGGGGAGCAGCCCTGGACAGTGCAATACCTCCCACTGGACGCTAGATGGCCGCCCCCCTGGGTTGGAGCAGTGCCTCGGTTTCCCACAGGGCTCCATGGGAATTGGAGTTGGGTGCAGCCCTGTTAGGTCCCGCAGGCACCACCAGGGGGTGCTGTGTTTGGGACTCCTGCGCCCCTATGGGCAACGTATTCACCACACCCGGAAGTGCAGCCAGAACACGGCAATCAATCACCTGGAGCACTTCCGGGTGAACTATAAAAGGGGCCAGCAGCCACCACTCCAGGAGCCACAGTTGGGTGGAGATGGACAAGGTTGCTTGGGAGGAGTGGTGGTGCCAAGAAGGAGAAGAAGAAAGTGCTTAGCATTACTTGTGTGCTGTGGGACTGTGTATTGCCTGTGGGACACGGGGAAGAAGTGCGCCCACAGGGGAAGAAAAAAAAAAGTTTATTCATTTTACATGTGCCTCCCGTGTCCAATCTGTGTCGGGTCGGGGCTATACAGCGTCCAACTTAGTGTGCTCTTTCCAGTGAATTCTCAAGCACACAATATTAGATTGGACATCTTCCCTATTATCATCGCAGATCAGTTTAAATACCTAGGGGTAAACATTACAAGTAGACAAAATATCAACAAAATTTCACTGTATGGAAAAAATTAAGCAAGACCTGCATAGATGGTCAACCCTTCATCTCACTGTAGCTGGAAGAATTAACATTGTTAAGATGAATATCCTTCCTAAACTTCTCTTTTTATTTCAAAACATTCCAATATACATAAGTAAATCATTTTTTAAGAAATTAGATTCAACCATAACCTCATTTATTTGGAATTCAAAACATCCACGTATCCAAAGAGTGACCCTACAAAGACCTAAAGCGGAAGGCGGCATGGCTCTACCTAACTTTCAGTTTTATTACTGGGCAGCAAATATACAAGCTATAAAAACCTGGACATGGACACAAATAGATGAACATACACAGGCTAAAATTCTGTAGCACTTCTTTATATTCCTTGCTTTGTGCACCAATAGATAGATAGATAGATACTTTATTAATCCCAAGGGGAAATTCACATACTCTAGCAGCATATTGATAAAAAACAATATTAAAGTAAAGAGTGATAAAAATGCAGGTATAACAGACAATAACTTTGTATAATGTTAACGTTTACCCCCACCCCACCCCCGAGTGGAACTGAAGAGTTGCATAGTGTGGGGGAGGAACGATCTCCTCAATCTGTCAGTAGAGCAGGACAGTGATAGCAGTCTGTTGCTGAAGCTGCTCCTCTGTCTGGGGATGACACTGTTTAGTGGATGCAGTGGATTCTCCATGATTGACAGGAGCCTGCTCAACGTCCGTCGCTCTGCCACGGATGTCGAACTGTCCAGCTCTGTGCCTACAATAAAGCCTGCCTTACCAGTTTGTCCAGGCGTGAGGCATCCCTCTTCTTTATGCTGCCTCCCCAGCACACCACCACGTAGAAGAGGGCGCTCGCCACAACCGTCTGATAGAACATCTGCAGCATCTTATTGCAGATGTTGAAAGACGCCAGCCTTCTAAGGAAGTATAGTCGGCTCTGTCCTCTCTTGCACAGAGCATCAGTATTGGCAGTCCAGTCCAATTTATCATCCAGCTGCACTCCCAGATATTTATAGGTCTGCACCCTCTGCACACAATAACCTTTGATCACCACGGGGTCCAGGAGGGGCCTGGTCCTCCTAAAATCCACCACCAGCTCCTTGGTTTTGCTGGTGTTCAGTTGTAGGTGGTTTGAGTCACACCATTTAACAAAGTCCTTGATTAGGTTCCTATACTCCTCCTCCTGCCCACTCCTGATGCAGCCCATGACTGCAGTGTCATCAGCGAACATTTGCACGTTGCAGGACTCCGAGTTGTATTGGAAGTCCGGTGTATATAGGCTGAATAGGATGGAGAAAGTACAGCCCCCTGCGGCGCTCCTGTGTTGCTGACTACAATGTCAGACCTGCAGTTCCCGAGTTGCACATACTGAGGTCTGTCTGTAAGATAGTCCATGATCCATGCCACCAGGTATGAATCTACTCCCATCTCTGTCAGCTTGTCCCTAGGGAGCAGAGGTTGGATGGTGTTGAAGGCGCTAGAGAAGTCCAGAAACATAATTCTTACAGCACCACTGCCTCTGTCCTAGTGGGAGAGGGATCGGTGTAGCATATAGATGATGGCATCCTCCGCTCCCACCTTCTCCTGGTATGCGAACTGCAGAGGGTCGAGGGCGTGGCGGTCCTGTGCCCTCAGGTGGTGAAGCAGCAGCCGCTCCATGGTCTTCATCACATGTGACGTCAGAGCGACATGCCGGAAGTCATTCAGCTCACTAGGACGATGCAAGATGTTTTCCAAAGCCTCGGGACTCTCCCCTGTTCCAGGCTCAGATTGAAGATGCGCTGTAGAAGACTCCCCAGTTCCAACGCACAGGCCTTCAGCAGTCGTGGCGATACCCCATCTGGACCCACTGCTTTGCTGGCATGAAGTCTCCTCAGCTCTCTGCTTACCTGGGCTGTTGTAATTGTGGGTGGGGGAAAACTCTCTCCTATGCTGGCATCAGCAGAAGGATGGGTGGAGGATGCAGTACTCTGAGGTGAGAGTGGGTTAGGGTTGTCAAACCTGTTAAAGAAGTTGTTCATCTGGTTTGCTCTCTCCAACTCTCTCTTGATGGTGGCACCCCACTTCGAGCTGCAGCCAGTGATGATCTTTATCCCATCCCACACTTCCTTCATGCTGTTATTCTGCAACTTCTACTCCAGCTTTCTCCTGTACTGCTCCTTCGCTGCCCTGAGCTGGACTCGGAGTTCCTTCTGCATGCGCTTGAGCTCATGCTGATCGCTGCCTTTAAAAGCCCTTTTCTTCTGGTTCAAAAGGCCCTTGATGTCACTTGTAATCCATGGCTTGTTGTTAGCATAACAGCATACTGTTCTTACAGGAACTACAATGTCCATACAGAAGTTGATGTAGTCAGTAGTGCAGTCAACAAATTCCTCAATGTTCTCAGTATATGATCCCTGCAGGATATCCCAGTCCGTAGTTCCAAATGCAGTCACTTGCTATCTCCATGTCCGCCCGAGGAGGGATGTAAACAATAACAACAATGACGTTTCCAACCCAATACTAACAACCCAATTGTGCTTCATTCACTCAGAATATGGAACCGATATAGGAAGCATTTTAAGATAAAGAAGCTTTTAACTGTGGCACCTCTGCAAGAGAACCACCTTTTTCCACCCTCTCAAACATATGCAGTTTTTAATGTCTGGAAAACATTTGGGATTAAATCACTTAGAGATCTGTACATAGACAACGTCTTTGCATCCTACGAATGATTACATTCCAAATGTAACTTTCCAGTAACACATTTCTTTCACTACCTTTAAAATCAGAAACTTTGTTAAACAGAACCTGCCCAATTTTCCTCACCGCCCACCTACCTCTATTCCGGAAAAAATATTGATCAGTCTTGAGGACTCAGACAGCATTTCTGCAATATATAAAACCATTCTAGAGTCCCTCTCTTTCAAAGATCCAAGAGGACATTGGGAAAAGGATCTCTTACTCAACATCTCAGAAAAGAAGTGGAAGGTAGCAATGCGGGGAATTCACTCAAGCTCCATATGTGCAAAGCACATAATTATTCAAAATTATATAATCGAGCACATCTGTCTCGCTTAAAACTGTCCAAAAGGTTTCCAGGGTAAGATCCAATCTGCTAACATTGAAATCAAGTTCCAGTCTCACTGGGCCACATGTTCTGGACCTGCACCAAATTAACATCATTCTGGACCAAAATCTTTAAATGCCTATCAGACAGCCTTGGTGTCACAATCCCTCCTAACCAATTGACACTTGTGTTTGGTATACTCCCAGATGGTCTTAAAGTGGAGAAGGACAAACTGTTAATTGCCTTTACTACGTTATTGGCAAGTAGACTTATCTTGCTCAACTGGAAGATTCCTGACTCTTCTATTCTAAGCCAGTGGGTAACTGATGTTAAATATTATTTGAAACTGGAAAAAAAATCCAATTCGTACTTAGAGGATATGTGCAGAACTTTTTCAAAACCTGGCAGGATCTAATCAATAACATTTTAGAATAAGCTTTTAAAGGAGTGAGGAAGCAGATTCTCTCCAGTTTTTCTTTTTTTTTCTTCTCCATTTATTTTTATTCATTTATTAATTAATCTATTTACTTATTTTTACTAGCTTTAAGTTTCACTCAGCTGGCTTAGCTCTCTTTCTCAGGGGTGGGGGTTGATTTGTTTTCGATCCTATCTTTGTAAAAATGCATTAATTTGTATGGAATGTTGTGTGTTTCCAATAAAATCAATAAAATAAAATTAAAAAACAGAATGTCGGCTCTGTTTGATTGGACTATTAGAATGGTGTCAGGTGGAAGGAAAAGCAAATATTCTGAAAAATAAAAGGTGTTTGTTAAACATGCAATACTAAGAATATGTGCCATTTTTCCAGATTATTTTTCTGTAAGCATATTCTGAATCATTTCTTATTTTTTCCAAATAGCCATGAAACAGTTAGTTAAAACTCCCCCAAATGCTGGTTGGACATGCAAGTAAAAATTTCACTGTAATCTGAAATCTATTACTAGCAAAATCTAACAAGCAGCACCTAGTGCTTTTTTTAGGGTCTGTGGCTTTATAAAAAAAAATCTTAAATGTGTCACAATAAACAGTTACATTTGCAATGAGAACTTTTACAACATAATTCATGTATTGGCTCTTTTTTTTGATAGCAAGGCAATCCTGCTGTACCAGCGACAATCTGCATAATGCCTAACAGTGACTGTGGCAGCAAAGTCAGAACTTGCTTGCTTTATAATCATTCTGGTGTGTGTTTATTTATTTAAAGAGTATCTGTAAAAAACCAAATTTCCCCCTGAGAAGAAATAAAGTTAGTTAATCGGTTCGAACGAACAAACATTCGTTCGTGCTTGCTCTGGCAACGTTAAAAGCATACTCAGGCTCAGAAATATCAATTAAGTAAAATGGAGTTAGGTTAGGGACTTCCATCCATCCATTATCCAACCCGCTGAATCCGAACACAGGGTCACGGGGGTCTGCTGGAGCCAATCCCAGCCAACACAGGGCACAAGGCAGGAACCAATCCCGGGCAGGGTGCCAACCCACCGCAGGGTTAGGGACTTGCACCTGGCAAAATGGGAAAAGCAAAGCATATTTCCATGCTAAAAAAACAAAAGGTTACAGACACAATTTCAGTTTGTGTAGCCTATTTAAAGTGAGAATAACATTTAACTGATAAAAGTAAAGCTTGCATTTATCTTTCTCTGGTATACTTACCACAAGGCGAGGATCACGGGCATGCTGAGACGTGCAGTGCTCTATCAATCCCTCCTGATCCAGATTTTGGGAATTACAATAAGGGCATGTAAATGTGAACCGATTTGGCACAGGGCTACAAAACATGTAGATAGATAAGGATTTTTATTTTAGAATTGCATAATTTAAATGCTCAATAATATAAATTAGTTATGGTCTATACATCAGTATATAAAAGTTTACAAGCTGTGCTCACTCAAGTAAATTCCCTGTGGATAGTTGGGACAACATCACTTTCTGTTGATGAGAGTGCAGGCTATGGTCTACTGCTGGTGTGCCTTATAAAAGCAGCAGAAAGTAATGAGGATTTAAAATGGTGCTTGGGTCTAAATAAAAAATGTTCTGAGGATGCATCCTTCAGAGTCATTGTTAAGTATGTTCATTGTTCTAAGTATTATTCCAAAAGCTTCCAGTTTTGAATGAAAACCTACTTGTTAAATGTAACATACTGAATATAAAAATAAGTTAGTAGGAAACCAAAAATGAAGAATATTCTACCGACATTGCAAAATAAAATGTAAAGTTCAAAAGGTGACTTGAACACCATTAATGTATTACAAGCAACTTCTAGTATTGCATATCAACTGACAACTTTCACATTAACTTATTTATTGTCTGGACCTGCTCATTGAAATAAAAGTCATTGGGAACTAGAGATTGCCTATTGTTCCTTTTATGTCTTCAATGTATATAAACATACTTGACTACTTGTGACTGTGACTTGGCAGTTCTATTGACTCCTTCCATGATGTACTCCTGAAATTTAGGACAACCAGCAGTGTGACTCCTCATCTGGGAAAGGTATATCTGCAAGATATAAAACAAAGCTGATTTTCATCACATCCGTCAACAGTGGAATTTTTATGGAATATAGTGGTTATGTTCGCCATGCCTTTAAAAAAAATTCACCTATTGAAATGTAAATGAACTAATTCTATATGTACATGAAGGTGTTTTGGGTCACATAGACAACATCATTGATTTTTAAACAGTCCTTTTAGAGTAGCATTCACAAGTTACTTTTCAAGGGAGTTTCACCTCCCTGTCCCTTATCAGAGAATAAACACAAGACAAGGTAAAAAGGAAAAAAGCCCCCATGGTCACAAGTCTTTCAAATCTAAAACTGCAAGGTGGGCTCCAAATAGGGATGTAATTATGGTACATGAATTTATATAGTTGGTGTGGGGTATCTGAGACAAAAAATCCATTGAGCTGTATAAATCTAGTTTGTTTTTAACTAATTCTATCCACTTACCAAAAAGCCTATTTCAGTTTGTGCCTAAATCTTTCATGAGCTAAAGTGTGGTAAAATGATTTTTGCTTAAACCAAACACTAATGCTCTGTTGGGACCTCTAAATGCAAGTAGCAGAGAACTAAAAGAGGCAGTCTGTGCACAATATGGGAACTGGGGTGGTGCACTAAATGCCACAATGATGAACTGAAATTAATTAACTGCTTCTGAGTAACTGCATCAGTAAGTAGCATTCAGTAAATCAGAAGTGATGTAATTAACCAAACTGTTTGCCCAAGTATGTGCATTAAGATCACAAAAAAGGGGGCTGTTATCATATTCAGTTTAGTTATCTCATATTTGTGAACATTTCTCATGGCTGCCCAAAGATTTTTACAACACCTCCTACATTTCTGACAAACTTACTGGGAAATATCTGCAAAATATTCTATGGTTTACTTGAAATATCCCACTTCATATACGATATTCAAATGTGTGTGCACATTGGGTTTCACAAAGTCTAACTTTCAATCACAAAAATGTATGAAAATTTGGTCAGGTGTCAACACTGGGTTTAAAACATGACCCATCACTTTTAAATAGACACAAATAGCAGTCAGTGGAATGACAAAAATGAAGTTATCTTCAGAATATGTAGTCGTTATTGTAGTAAGGTAACTTTTTCAGCAGTGAAAATTATGGTCAGTGTTTTTTGGGATGCAGATGGGGTGATTTTGGGAGATCTTACTCTGGGTCATGTAGTAAAACTGTTAACCCAGGGATGTACAAACTCTTTAAAAAAGTTGTAGAAGCATTAAAGGAAGTTCACACTCACTACAATTATCTGTCCACAGAACTTTGCACAGCCACATAAATATCTAAAAACAAAGGCAGCAAACACAAAACTTGAGTTGGTTGTTCTTCTTTATCCTTCCTAAAGGCCAGATGTTGCACCCTCAGGTTTCAGTTTTCTTGTAACTATAAAAGATGTCATCCATGAGAAAATGTTTGGGAGTGTTGAAGAAGCGAAGGTGTGTCTGTGAGTGCAGAATACAGACTGACATAGGAAGGAGAGAAATGCTCTTGTTTCTCTGTCTTGTGTAAGACTGTTGAAGCTGATAGAGGATACATAGAGGAGGGAAGCAAATCTCCTATGTGTAGCATTACCTTCGAGGGTGTTTAAACACTTCTATTATAAAAGACTAGCAAAACATTATGTGCTGCCCTCATATAAACTAGTTTTCTTTTATAAGACTTTTGTGTTTTTAGTCTTCGCATTTCTTACCACTGGGGCTTTTTGGGGAATGTTGGTAAGACTCAGATAAAACATGTTAACACTAAGTGATGTAGATGGATTAATCAGTGAGTCAGTGATCCATGTCTTTGTCATTTGACTTAAATATTCAAAACATTTTGAAGACCAGAATGTTCATCTCCACCCAGCAAGTGATGGGCAGGCAAAATATACATTTTAAACTTTAATTGCATTACATAAGCAACAGAGTTAGTTGCTGAAATGTAGCGAACCATGCAGCTAACATCTGAATGGTTATTTAAACAAAGACTTTTCTTTGGCATGTAATGCTAAAGCAGTTGTTTTTGCATTCTGCCCCAGCCTGGGACTGACTTACAGCAAGGGTGCCGCCTGAATAAGCTAATCTTGGGGTTATGGCATCAAATCTCTGCCACATATTTCTTTGTATATTTTAAAATCATTGCTTTTGGTACAGAAGTTGAAGAATATATAGTAATATAAATAAATATAATTAATATCAAATGTTTATACAATTACAATAAAAACAAAGGCTGAACTAAGATTTCTCTTGGCAAACTTTTCTTAGAAGTGATCAATGTTCTTTTTACGTTTGCATTTGTTGCCACTCCACATATTTGGTGTTGACATATTTGTTGCCGCTCCCCATCACATTTTTAGCATAACACACTTAATAATTTTCAGTTTTCATGGCCGCCCCATACTTGATCTTACAATAAAAGTTTTTGTTTTTTTTTAAATAAAGCAAACTGCAGCTTGGGTAGCAAAGCACTCAGGAATTACAAGTATAAAAATTGCGCCAAAGCTAAAACATCTTCTTTTTAGAAACATTATGCTTTGCTTTTTAATTATGGCAATGATGGGCAAATGTGTACCAAGATCATGATTAAGATGAAAATCTTATTTTAAAATGTATCTGTTGTTCTTCCACCCTAGGTCTGAGGTTCTACAAATACTCTTCCTTTACCTTTGAACATTACAACATACAGAAAGGGCAACATGAATAACAGTACACTGACTGCATTCCAATTTTTGAATTATCTCTGATATGTAGACAATTCATTGTTATATTATACAGTTTAAAGTTTGGTGTTATGTAAAAAAATAACGTTGTTTACTTTGAAAATGGAAACTAAAGCAGATTGCTGGCGGGAGGAGGAGGTGGGAGTTTCTTTCACAAAACAGATTTATGTATTCTAAACTGCAGGCGCATCCTGCATCAAAAACAAGTTATACATTTGACATCAAATCTTTAATTTAAATTCAAATGGTTTATTTCAGAGTTTTTGTAAAAATACTTTATCCATCGATTCATTTTTCTAACTTGCTTACCCAGGGCATAGTCACAGGGCAGCTAGAGCCTGTCCCAGTAATCACAGGGCACAAAACAGGAACAATATGCACAATGCACACACACCAACATGCATTCTCACATGCTAGGGCCATATCAGCAATACCAAATCACAAAATACAAAATAATATATTCAATGGAAACATGAACTTCTTAAACCATTATGGCACTTACTGTACACTTATGCACGGTTGATTACCTATTATTCATATTAATATCCAGTTTGATTACCTATTCATATTAATATCCAGTTTCATTAATTAATTAGTTATCAGGGGAATTCAATAACTTAAATATTTAGAGCATTTCAACACAGTATGTATACTTCTGTTTCCAGTTTAATTTGATACGTGATTAATATAAGACAATTGTTATTAAGCAGCAACTACAAACAATGTTGTATGAATGAGTATATTCATTATATATTTTCAAAAATTTAAGTGTTTTATATTCAAACCAAGGAAGCCAGAGGAAAAGAGACCATGGAGAAACAAAGTACTGCTTTTTTCCATCATCTCTGACTATTGCTGTATCTATATTTCCATTTGAAGTGAGTCTAACCTCGCATGTTTTGTAACCATCCCCAAGGCTGAAGAAGAATTTTGGAATTTGTTTTATTAGAAGAGGCTAATACTATGCATCAATAGATATAAGGGAATTGCTTGTCTCCACCATTGGTTATGTTTGTCATGGATAAGCTATTAAAGCACACTTGGGCTTAGAATGTACCCAGTTTAGCATCATTGCTATTAGTGACATAAGTTGGAGGGAATCGCGGGACTGCATCAGTGCTGAGAAATAGTAAATGGTACATGGATTGTCAGTAAGTTAAGCAGGTGTTAAGTCCACAGATGATGGTATCAAATGACTTGATCAGTTATATTCTCCTTCTTACCTACAGCCACCAACTATTGGCAGAGACCAAAAGAAACACGTTACACATACAAGAAACAAAAATATGATTCTTTTGTAAAGCTTACTTACTGTCCACTTATGGGAGGTGTATTGTGGAAGACTTGGGGAACACCCACTGTCTGCTAGAGAAACTACATTAATCAGCTGGTTTGAGAACAGCTGAAAGCCCTTCAGAATAAGCCTTCTTCCACAATAACCTGCCTCACAACAATTGGAGTAACAATAAGCATGAGAGGAGTCTGCATATATCTAGGAAATAACCCATGTTGCAATGTAAATAAACATATAGAACTGTTAAAATTCGGGACTTATTTGAATTCCTATTAGTGTTTTCTCTCAAAAACAGCCATTAGAAATCAGAGCTTGATGAAATGGACTTTTTTATTTAAGGACAAAGGGAAAAATGTTTGTAGTAATTAAACCACATTTACAACTAAGTCCAACATTTGAAGCTTACACAGGACTGAAAACTGCACGGTATTGATGCTACATTTCTATCCTTCCATCCATTTTCTAAACCTGCTTATCCAGAGCAGGGCCACGGGGAAGCTAGAGCCTAACTTAACAGGCATCAGGCATAAGACAGGAACAATCTCTTGACAGAGCACCAAACCATTAGGGTTGCTGCATTCCCTCATACATATATAATGTGAATTAAATATTTCCTGTAGTGCTGTGACAGTCCGGTTTGACTCCATGCTGCCTGGTAGTTTCCAGGAGCTTTTTGAACCTGGAACCATAAATGAGATGAGCCTGGTAAATGAGGACACATACATTCAGCGAGGGGTTTTTGCAAAAGTGCCAAGGGCTTTTATTATAATCCACAAAGAGTGCCCAATTGTGCAGTGCAACATGATCTGTCCTAAATAAATAATCCATAAAAACAGTGAATAGACCAGGAGTTAAAATCTAAATAAATCCAGCCATAAAACCAGTATAAAACAACAGTCATCTTGGTCTTTCTCCTTTCTTCCCAAACTGAGCCGGGTGCAACTCCGTCTCCGGCTCATCCATAGCTCTCCCAACCAGCAGAGACTCCAACAGCTTCAGAGCTCCTTGCTGACCCCTATTTTGGCTGCCTCCATCAGCATCTGCCAGACCACTCGGAGTTGGCTGACCTCCCATCTTCATTTCCACACACTTAAGTGTCCCTCAGACCTCTGAGCAGGACTCCACCACCGTCGAACCCACTCCTCTGATAAATCAGTGAAGAAGATCTACTCCTAGAGCGCCGACCCCTCGTTCTTCCACAGTGCTATCAAACGCTCTGCCTCTTTAGCTCGCTCTCTGTCTCTGCTCAGGCACCCAATAGTGCTCACTCATGGTCTTTCTCAGCTGATGTGGCTGTCTTTCTTTATCCTCCTCTTGGCTGTACAGACTCCCTTATATCCTGTCCGATTGGGTGCAGGTGTGGTCTTTCACTTACTCTGGGAGGTGAATGAGGCACCTGACTGATCCACTCGCATTTGCACATCAATGAGTCATCAGCCAAGCACCCCAATGAACCCTACCACAGTGCCAGTGTGCACCCACACCGCACCCATTTGAAGCCTACATACTCCGGGATCCAATATTTATTTAAAAATCACGCTTTGCCATGGACCTCTTATGACAAGTCCAGAGACACAGTGCTTCACACCATAAATAACAGGTTGTATTAATTCTGACACACTTACAATATATAAGCTCTCAAGCTGTAAATATTATGTTACTTAGTTTTTACTCACGACCTGCCTAGGATTTAAACTGTTCAACTATAGTATGCTACTTAGTCATTGCTGACAGCACACAGAAAATGCTCAACAACTAGAACTCCATCTCATATTATAATATAAGACACACCAATGAAACAAATGGTTGTAGAGTAATTATATAAGCATGAAAAATATGTTATTTCTAAAAGTTATAACCACAAAGGCTGTGACTGATGCATTCTATGAGATATAATAAACTCATGTTCAGTTTCAGTCCAGAACAGCATGGAGAAATTAAAATGTCAGCCACATGAAGCAACAGCAGGAAGCACTCAATGGGGCAATCCTCTACTTCAGGCATGTCAAACTCACGGCCCCCGGGCCGCATGCGGCCCGCAACAGAAATCTGTGCGGCACGCATGACAGATCCTAGTTAGCACTGAACTTGTACAAAATTATTACTATCGTTTGTGATTGAATCATTCTGCATCTTTGGTGTTACTTATTGACTTTTCTTACTTCTGCCTTCTGACAAAAGCGCGTTTTCCCATGGCATTACGGTACCGGAAACGTCATCTGCTAGTATAGCCACGAGCCTTGTCCAAAGTTAATGAGCCGCAGCATCACAACTGAAGTGCTAGGCTGCAACAGGGGTGGCCTTAGGCATGTGCAAACTGTGCACCTGCACAGTGCCGCCAAATCCCAGGGGCCGCCATGCCAATATATATTGAATATAAAACAGAAAGAGAAAATAACGACACAGCTGACGGCAATGTGGCCGAAAAACATTCTGTTTCTTGTTAATTAGTACGCTGTATTTACAAATGTCGCTAGAGTCGGAGCAGTAAGCTATATGTAGTATTATAATGTTTTGCCGTAATGAGAATATCATGGGTTTTCAAGTTACGGACACGCGTATATAGAAGCGTGTCATGAGCACGAGGCGGCTATGCAGTGTCCGCAATGCTTTCATAAGATACCGTATTGACATTGCCAGACGAAGGGGCCGCCGATTCTTTCTCTGCCCAGGGCCACCACAAGCCTAGAGCTGCCCCTGGCAGGCTACACTACTGGCTGAGCTGCTGAGACTGACCACTGGGCAGAACTGACCATCACGAGTAGTAATAGCTCGCATATTTTCATGTTTTTTGCTCTAGTTTCATGTAATTTTGTGATAGTATTGTAACGAACAGTTAGTGCAGACTACAGCTGAAGATCTGAAGTGGACGCGAGAAGTTGGTGAGTTGTTTATTAACATATTTTTGTGATTTTGAGTTTGTATAATTATTGTAGGTCAGGTGGCTTTTTGCATATCGACTTATTTTACAATATAAACTTTGAAGTAAACTGATTTTTGGAGGATTTGTTTTCCAACTTGAATTACTGAGCAATGAATTCAGTGAGCATTTTCGTGATTTCAGTTCACACAAACAGGGCATTGCACTGTTCTCTTACAATGTTGAGAATGCGCCTGAGAATATCCAAATGGAATTGATCGAAGTGCAGTCAGATTCTATTCTGAAGGCAAAATACAACGAAGTTGGTGTGCCAGGCTTGTATGCTTACCTGCCACCCTTGTATGTGCAGATCCATAAGTTGGCATCGAGAGTACTGTCAATGATCGGAAGCACTTACCATTTTGAGCAATTGTTTTTGTTAATGAAAGCTACCAAAACCCCACATCGCTCAAGACTTACCATCGAGCACCTTTCATCCCTCATAAAAGTTGCAGCTGCACAAGATTTCAAGCCTGATATTGATGAACTGGTTACTAACAAGAGATGCCAAGTGTCGGGACAAAAGAAATAAATATCACACTGTAAGGCTCCTATATAAGCAATGAATATAATATAATGAATATCAATCATCAAGACACTATATAAAAGCGGTCGGGATTGTCCTTCCGTCCCGTGAGTGCAAAGCGTAGCGGTATTCCGCTTATCACAGACTTACTACTTTCGGCACGAAGCGACGCGATGTGAGCAGAGTTCTGGTGCTCCCATCGTTCCCTTGCTTTTGTGCGCGATGCGCTGGAAAAATAGACAAAATTATGTCTCTGGAAATAATTAATGTTGATGGAGTACAAATGCCTCACCGCGTAGTAAATATCAGGGGAGATGGTGGTTGCTTATTCTCATCTATAGCTTATTTAGTGCATGAAACTCCGTCTTTAGCGGTACAGATTCGGGCAGACATTGTACGACATGTTTTAAGTAATTGGTCAAGGTTTCAGCCATTTACAGTGATGCCGTCAGGAATCTCTTATAGGCCTACAAATGAGCTTCAGTATCTCACTGAAATGTCAAAGTCTCAAACTTATGGTACCATTTCTGAGCTAATGGCAGCGGGAGAGTTGTTCCCCAATGAGTTTCAAGTATATTATTATGGAGTCCTACACTCCAAGTTTGGACAGGCACTCGAGGGGATAAAAAAAACTTAGGTTTTCTGGAGATGTTATGAATGGGCACTTTGATGTTCTCATTCCCTACACTTGCATGCCTGATGTACACATGGAGCACACACAAATTGAGGATAAAAATCGGTCGCCTTAAAAGGCAGGTGAGCCTAGTAATATAATAAGGACCTAGCTAAGAGGTTAAGACTCTAATTCTACACTGTTGTATAGAGACTGCATGGAAATAAATTGCTTTTCTTTAAACTTTAAGTGTTACATTTTTTAAAGTTTTCAGTATTGGAAAGAATGCTACAGTAACTTTGTATAATAGTATTTGTTACAGTACGGCCCGCTGACGCACGTATGGCAGTCGAAGCGGCCCACCAATGGTAGTGAGTTTGACATGCCTGCTCTACTTCATTACACATAACGTATATATGAGCAGATTTTAACAGTGAAATAATATCCATATGTTTGTGTAATTATATTAACAAATCTTTTATACGTTTTGGCAACCAGATAAAAGCAAGACTCACTTTTGGTTGAAAATATAGATTTATTTACACCTAACTTAAACGTAAACTTTGTCATCTGTAGCCCAAAAACCAGAATTCTTACAGGTTAAAATTAGTAATGAAAATACTGAGCACCAACATGTTTTAGGTTCATTCAAGGCATGAATTAGTTAAATGGAGATGTGAAGTGCCCCAGCTTATAAGACTCCTGATGTTTATTCCCTAGGCGGAGTGGTAGCTCTGAGGCTAGGGATCTGCACTGGCAATCGGAAGGTTGCTGGTTCGAATCCCATAAAATGCCATAAGAGACTCTGCTCTGTTGGGCCCTTGAGCAAGGCACTTAACCTGCAATTGCTAAGCGCTTTGAGTAGTGAGAAAAGCGCTATATAAATGCAAAAATTATTATTATTACTGGGAATTCTATATTTATCATTTATTTATGCATTTGTATTTCTTTTAAAATGTTCACTGTTTCAAATTGAACCTGCTATACACAGTTTAGTTTACTGGTAGTATAGTTCTCCCTTGTTTCTCAGTCAACATAAACCATTACCTGAGAGTATGGTACTACATTCTAATGTCATCTAATGCGATAGTGAGGAGAATTTTCTTATGTTGTTTCTTGACCAACAGACAAAAGAAAATGCCCATCTTCAAAGTCTATGTTCTCCAGGAATATTGAAGAAGTAAATCTAACATGATACTTTTCAGGGCAATGTTTGCCTATGTGCCATAATAACCTCACTAGCTATATAATCATGAGTTGAACTTTCCTCACTCTGTGCTATGTGCTTTCATCTTATCAGTCAATGCATATCAGAAAGAGCATGATGCATGTTTTAAAAGAGATATATAAATTATTAATGAAAAGTAGTAACAGAATGGCCATCTCTTCATTAATCAAAAAGAAAGAAAAATTAACACTTAGCATGAATATTAAAAGTATTTTGCAAACCATTACCTGACTCTTTATATAAAAGTAATGCCAGAACATGTGACAATATCAAGAAAAAAATTACCTGAGTACATGACCAAGGCAGAAAATATGAAGCGTTTGGTGGAGTGTCAGCCATATAGAAGCCTGCTAGGGTATTAAAGCGTTTACAAAGAATTTACAGTGCATTGCTCTGTTGACATAAGCTACTGCAAAACAAAAAAATTAATCATCCTTGATAAACAAAAACAACAACATAAACAATGAACAATTTTAAAATATATTAAAATATTCTGATACCACAAGCACTCATTCACTTAATACTTCAAACGTTACACATCTTGGTACAAACCTGGGTATGGCACCCCTTACATTTTCCCTGGGACTTCTGTATTAGAGCATCCAGCTTAACTGCTGGTGACCATTTATTAAGCTGAGATCGGCACACTGCACACACAGGTTTCTTCGGACGTAAACACTCTTGAAGACAGGAGTAGCAAAACCTGATTGAGGAAAAGAAAAAAAAAGAGCTCAATGTCAGAATAGTGGCAGCAAGAAATACAGGATTAAAACAAGTTTTAAAAAAAGTAAGAGAACTGGTTTTATTCGGACTATGTATTTCAGCAAAAGTACCTTAGGTCTCATGAGATGTAATTTTAATGCCACATTATTCTCTATGTAAGGATGAAATCTTCAGAAAGAGTGCAAAAATATACTTAAAAAATAAATCAGTCACAGGCAATGCCCTATATCAGAGTATTATGTGCACCATTGGCCATGTAGTTATTAAGGATGTTTAAGTTTACTCATTTTGCACAAATATTTCATACTTTCTTTAGGTTTTAGTGATCACTTTTAGAATAAATGACAAGATATAATAGACTTCATAAACAAGTAATTTAATGATAACTATATTGACTGAATAATATTTCTGTTTTGCAAATTACGACTTCCCATGCAAATCCAACTATTTTTTATACCACTTATCAAGCAAACGCTAAAATGTACATCAAAACCAGTCAGCTATGTTTCTGAAAATATCACTGACAGTTGTGTTACAATATACAAAACAGAGTATGAAAATGCTCTTTCTTAGCCAGAAGCTAGCCATTCTTGTTTTAGGGCTGTATTTTTCACCTAATGTGATATTTTGTAGGTTTCCTATATGGCCAATAAATGTATGTCATTCATCTAATGGGCATTTTGACATACATCATTTTACTGCAAAATGGACACATACTGTAACCGTTGATTAAACCTTGTGCAATGAGTCTCCTATAAGGTGCCATGTATGAAAGTGTCCTCATCAACATGTTCCCATAATTTAAATTCTAATAATAAACTAGTACACATAATTTGGGAGAATGTGTCATGATAGTATACAAGGTTTTAACATTTTTTGATAACTAAAAAGGTGATCTTGTATTGTAAGTGTGTGTTAGCATGTGTCTTTGTCATGTTTCAACATTGCTTCTATTGACAGGAAGTTATTATCTGAAAATACATATTAGGGAGCACTTCACAGGTCCTGAACGTGTCAAACCTAAGGAGAATGGGAAGGGTGCAGCACACCCTGTTTGCCTCTAGAACTGAAGATGACCCAGAGGACCACTGACATCACTTCTACCCTGCTTTCAGAAGTCCCGCCTTTTCAGGTCCTTCCACTACATAATGAAGATGGACACTGGTAGTTGCCGTTTATTTATCAACCAGTACACAGCAGAAGAAGTAAGTGTTTTTCTCACTGGAAGTTGGAAACCTCAGTCTTGGAAGACTACTTTGTTGTTGTTTTTGTATTTATTTTTTGCTATTTTTTCAGGCATCTGCCCTCCATTAAATATGATTTCCAAATCTGGACCCCAAATCTTTTTCTGACTCTCTTTCCTTTTATTACAATTCATACAAATAGTTCTATCTGTAAGTCTATTTGTTGTAATTGAAATTTCAGTTCTTTGTTGCAAAGGCAGAAATCAAGAAATCTTATAACCAACAAAATTTAAGAGTAAATCAAATCTACCATATTAAGGAAAATCAACAACTGCTTCTGCTAAGAAGAAGCCACCTACACCAGAATTGGCATCAGGATCTGATTCAAGTTCAAGTTAGTACAACACTGTGCATAGTACAATGAAATTTTTACTTGCATGAAAAGTTGACAATAACATAACAGTAAAGACACACAAAATATATATATATATATATATATACACACACACACACACACTGCAAGCAACACACACATACACTCACTCAATATACATAAGTTTATATCTATGAGTATTTGTTTTATATTGTGTATTGTGAGGATTTTGTGACCCAGAAACTCCCCTAGCTGCATGGTGGGCCAAAACACTATCAACTCAGGCAAGGATTGTCTGTCGCCGAGGCAACCGCAGGTTCACGGCCTCGCTGTGTGGAACAATGGTTAATGGGGGAACAGTCTAATCTGGCCACTAACCTGGCACCATTATTGCTTGTTTGCTGTGTCTCTGCATATTAAAGTGGTAGCTCCCATCTGAATAAAGACCCTGACTGTGCCTGTTTTGATGGAAATAAAGTTGGTTTTCCTGAAGCCTGTAAACTCAGCATATTTTGACAGGTGCAAGGCAGTGACTCACACATCACAGTATATATACTACACATAGTGTTTCTTGTTATGTTTGGTTGTTCAGTACCTTATGATCTGTGGAGAGAAACTGTCCTTGAAACTACTAGTTCAATTGCCAAATATCCTGTACTACTTGACAGAAGTAAGTAGTGATGAAAATTATTGGGCAGGATGAAGGAATTTTTTAAATTATGCTGTTTGCCTTTCTAAAGGCTTCTTTATACCTATAAAGCACACTGTCACACATGTGCAAATAGGTGCAGTCCATTCTCAGAAAATCCAGCCCGGTTCCAGCACCTCTGATGACGTCACTTCCAGTTCTGGTGCCAGCAAAGATGGCCTCCTCCAGTACCGACAATGGCACAGCACTACAATGACATCACTTCCTGTTTTGATGACGTCACTTCTGGTTCCGGACATGATGATGTCACTTTCTCCACTGGCCTTTAAAGCCGCCATCTTACCTCCATATCATCAGTTCTGTTTTGGACTCAGTCTTGTGATTATCTCACAATTATTCCAATTTGCAACCAAGGAAGATTATATGGGTGGCTGCCCCAAACCTTTATGATGTTTTTGTGTCATTCTTGTGACAACACACATTGCTACTGCACGTTGTCAGTCTCCAAGTCAAGTAGGTTACAGTTTTGGGTCAGTGTTGCACATCAAACAATGTTACAGTAAAGGAAGCGAGACTCTGCACAAGGAAGAAGAGTTATGCTTGACATTACTGGATTTAAGAGGAAAAAGAAGAAGGTGAAGTGACCAAAACCTGTAAAGTAAGGGTAAGTATCATGTTCTTGTGAGTGGGGAACCTGCATCATGAACAGATGCACTTCAAATATTTTTGGAGATCTATCTTGCACTTTGATGACTTGTTCAGTCATATTTAAATGTTCATTCATAATACTGGCGCACACATAACAGATTCAAAACTGGCCACTTTGGATACACAGTGCCACATCCACATTGCAGTGTAGTTAGAAAAAAATTCCATGAAGAGCAGACAGAGAAACCTCAGCATGCACAAGCCATGCACAGGAGTTTGCCTGTCTGTGTGGCGTCATTTTTACTGCACAGGCTTCACACTCGATTCAGACTCATCAACTGTAAACCAGCCTTTAGTGTTGTATATGACTATAACAGAAGGCAACTGGATGCCAGTAATATCCTGTGCCGCCTGTGCAGTGCTTTGCGATCTTGAGCTGAGCAGATGCATACCAGGATATTATGTAGCCAATGAGGACTGATAACTTGAACCTGTAGAAGTTCATGAGAACAGATTTAGAAATGTGACCGGTCCTCAAATGCATGTGGAAGTAGAGACAGTAGAGTAGAACTGATGAACCTTTTTGAGTGTTCAGCTCATTGATGACAGTCAATCCAAAAAATGTGAAGCTGCTTGCCCTTTCAAGAACTTCCCCTCCAATGCAGATGTTGACATTGTCATCTGCCTTCTTTTTCCTGGTGTCTATGATTAGCTCCTTGGTTTTGCTGACATTAACAGTGAGACTGTTGCTGTTGTTAGTGATCGCATTATTTTTGGAGATTAGGCCTGATGGTGGTGATAATAAGAATATTTAATGATGGGGATGGTGCAATGTCTGGTCACAGTCAGTAGTGAGCAAACAGATCAGAAGGGAGCTCAGCACACTATACTGTTATTAGCATGGAGGATGAGATGGTGCCAATTCTCAATACCTCTATAGTAATCTATATGTTGTAGAACCTAAATAGCAGTCCTCCTATTACTTAGTTTAGCTTGCCTCATATTTATTGTGATCACTAGCAATGCTCCATCTTTCTATACAATTGCTTTCTTTTATTTCACAAAAATCATTTTCTCTCCCTAAATAAAGTGAAAGATCACAATTTAAATTTTTTTTTTTATTTTCTTTGCCTGTATTATATAAAAATATGACTTGGGCAATTAACATTACAGTATAATGAAAAGTCTATAATGTTACTTGAAAAATAAAGCATTTAATAATCCTGTATGTATATTAAATTAAATAATTAATAGAAACATTTTCCCTTTTGACATACAGGCTCCTAAGCCATTTGATATCATATTTTTAATAATTTCCAATGTTGTTGCAGTGTCTATTTTTGCTGGCTGTAACCTTCAGAGGACTGATCATGTAGGTTTTCCTCCTACAATACATAGATGTGCATCTTAGGTTAACTGGCACTTCCAAACTGGTGCTCTTTGGTGGACTGGTGTTCCTACCTAGGATTAGTAACTTCTTTCTGCCAGATAACTCATAATCCACAATTGGACAAAGAGGGTTTTGAAAACTGGTAGATGTACTTTTCCTCCAAAATGATTATTAATTTAGTGCAATGTTAATAACACAGTATTTAAAGCCCTGCCTCTTGTGAGTGAACATTGGGATATCAAATAATTTATAACTGTTTTCCTTCATAGGCAGCATCTTTTACAATTATGAATTTAAGAGAAATATTAAGCAGATTGGTAGAGTGTAATCTGTGCTGTTCATCACTTCCACATAGCCCACCCACATATAAAGTTGTACACTGTTACTTCATAACATCCTACACTTGAAAATGTTAAATATAATGAAAACATTACTTTTTAATGATTTAGGGGGGAAAAAAATTCTTACAGTGGGCTGTTGATACTCCAATTAGTTTTTACAGGAAATGTAAGTTATCTTCTGTTGTACTTAACACATATTAAATTTAACATAGTAAAAATATTTTAGCTATTGCATATTTTAGCCCAAACGGTGAACTTCAACATTTTAAGTGGATAAAGATACCAGAATATATGGGGAGCAAAAATATGACACTGACTAATATTAACAGTACTAATCACAATAAACAGATATAATACCAGCTATAATTGCTTACTTAATTTTGTACTGAATTTTAGCTAAAACCTCACAGTATGAAAACCTGATGCTGATTCCTGTCAAATAAAACTGGCTCACCGTTGTGTCCTACGTAAACTACAGCACAAAATATTTAAATATTAAGAGCCATATATAGTACCTCGGTTACCTATAACATGGCAATACATACTAAATGAAGAAGGTTGACCTTACTGCCAGTGTTCAGAATTATTCACTTCAGCCATATTAAACTGAGTCATGCTCTTAGGAAACTTCAGCTGACACAGGCACCATTTGTTATTTTTCAGCAACGCTTTTCAAGTATTATCCTGAAAGATCTACTTTTCATTAAGTACACAATACACGCTATTTACACTATTAATTAAAGCACGTGAGGCAAATGATATTATTCATTTAAAAAGATATGAATCACAAAATGTAATCGACAACACACAAGGAGAAAAGATTACGGTGTAAACACGACAAGCGTTAAAAACACAAAGCGCATACATACTGTACGTCGTCTATTAGCCAAAGACAAAACATAATCTGGCTTTCATGAGAAAGGGAAACTTAAGCAAGATGACAAACGACTAAAGTCTTGTCGGTACTTGTAGTCACTATCAAGAGCAGATAGGTTTTCCTTAAGCCGGCGAGAACATGTAGAAACTACTCTTCCCAGCATGCCCGCGGCCGGAGCTGCATGTAAACAAAACCGAAAGAACATACTGTATATTTGGGATTCGTGTAAATATCTGATTGTTTATGAGAAACATTTGAATAACATAACAATTCCGCTAGTAATGCTGGGTCAACCGAACAACTATAAATTAACTGCCTATGCCACTTTTTTCGGCTAAACAATATTTAATTGCTCGATCACAAAGAAATTACACTTCCTCATGGGCGAACTGCGCACCAACGGAGAAGCTAACTTACGTGTGGTTGCAAATCGTTGTTACTGGTCGATCATAGATCTCCAGGCAAACCGGGCAGACGAATTCTGAAGGATCCCTGTCACTTTCTGCTTCACCAGTCTTCTTCCATCCAGTCTCCAAGCTCCGGAACATCGCCATTTCTCACCACAGTCTAACGATCTACAAGCTGCCTTTTCCGTGTCCCCGATATGACCGGCTGCCGACGTCAGCCTGTCAAACGGTCCGAGTAGGAGGAGCGATGGCGGCTACAGCCCAAAGAGAAAGAGCAGCACGGTGGGTGGAATCCCAGAAATAATACATTGAACTAGTGCAGAGCCGGTTTTCTCAAGCCTGGCATGTATCTTGCTTTTCTCTTGTGTTTCGAAGTTTAAGACTTTATGAAGAAACAGCGTACAAGTGAAAGAGTTTTCCGCTGTGTCCTCCAGTCCTAAAGTTTTATCCCCTGGGATTTAAGTTTTAATAGTGTAACCTGCATGCAAATGAATACAGGCGGCACTCCCATATATTGCAAAAAACAGTAAAAATGTTCAATTACTACACATCAAGAAATCCAACAATATCGACTATGAAAAAAGCAGTCTACTGTCTGTATGAAGTTAAAAAGAAGTTCTTTATATAGTTAAATCATTCTCTTAGTTTTATTTTTTTTTAAATAGGTATCCATTCACTTTCAGAATCTCCTCAATGCTTTTAAACATCTTAGTCTTTGGAATATTTTTGACAATCAACAAAGAGCTGAACTTGTTACTGAGCCATGAAACAAATGCCCATTCATATAACCATTCATTTTCTTCACGTGTGCACATTTTTCACATTTTAATTGTTTCTCTTCAGAACTTAATATAAAGATATTGTGAAAGAAATTCCAGATGAACCATTTGTGAAGCCCCATGCCAGCAGCCCATGGCACCCTACACTTTTGGATAGTCATAACCCTGAAGAACTAGTGGCAAGCAGAAACACAGACAATAGCTCTGTGTCCAAACGTTAAACTTCAAGAGCATAAGTTGAGTGCAAATACTTCAATAATTCATTTTAAAAGTCATAAAAAGTAGACACCACCAGGAGGTTTTGTTTCATATAAAAATTCTTTTCCTGGGCAAGTGCCACCCATAATCAACCCATATACAGCACTTCTGCTATCTAGGACTTCCAGGAATATTAGGCAAAAACCCCAGCAAACGTCACACACTGTTCCCGTCGCCACATTGCCTCCAAAGCACATGTCTTCCCAGACTAACCCACTCTCTCCATCTCTGCCCTCAATCCTTTACTTCTCCTCTATGAATAATTCAGCAGGTCTGGATCCTCTGTACAGCAATGTCTTCTCTGCTCCAGGACATCAACTTCATTGCTTGCACTCCACACTCCATCCTCCTCTCTGTGCTTTTTCCTCTTGATGCTGCTCCTCCTCCTTTCCAGCTCTCAACCTACCTTTTAAGCCCAAAGAGCTAGTTAGTGCTCACCCAGAAATAGTCCCAGGTAAACAGGATCAGCTGTGATACCTCATGTAGCATGAGGCACAAGGTAGGACAATATGGTGGTAGTGGTGGGATGAACGAATGTACAGTGGAAAGGATTGATGTCCATCATGAATTCACCAAACCTAGGATTTGAACAGACACACTCAGAAAGAAGATAAAAAAAAGAAATGGCAATGGACTGGAGCTGTTTTCTTTTTTCTTTGTTCAATTCTGTATGTTATACAATATGTGTCTGAGGAGAATGGATGTATTAGGTAAAGGTTTGGGGTATGTAGTGACATGCAGGTGCGCTGCAGTTTTTGGTTCTGTAATCTCTGTTGGCTTAGTTTTCCAGTATCATTACTGGAAAGTATCATTGGTAGTTCAATGTAACTGTACAATAAAAAAGGTAAAAAATTAGCTAAAAGTCCCCCAGGTGACACATCCACTCACACTTTTTAATTAGCAATTGTCATTTTTGACATATTTTGACAACAAAGTTATTATTTCTGTATCAATGGAAGAGTTTACTTTTTTGTCATATTTAAGTCAAGACACTATGACAAGAAACCATTGTAATGTACAGAATACTTTAACATCATACTCTTTTGATATATGTGCATTTTTTTCTTTAATGTGAATGAAGCCTGCCTTTTTTATCACTTTTACCTAGTAAATGATTTTGTATGTTTTGTGTTTGACTTTTAAACAGACTATAACTTTTCAGCTATAATAAGGATTTCTAAAGAGCTTCTGTGTACAGAAGGGACCATTTGGTCCACAATTGGACCAGGTTCAATGTTCAGAAATGCAATGTTCTGCTTACAGTACCACCTCAAACTCACAACAGAGACAAAATAACAACAACAAAAACATTATGAAACTAATAATAATTTTATACTTACAGTGCAGCCTATATTGAACAGTCATTCAAGTAACGTCAGACTTTGACAGGAAATTCTTATTTGTAACTCTGGAAGAGTGAATGCAGGTCCAGCATTTTTGCTTTCACTCCCTTTCCTTCTGTGTTAGCTGAGGAGTGTTCTGGCCATTGTCTTCTCCAGGAGTTGTTGGAATGTGCAGAATTTTAGACAGTTACAGAGGGTAGCAATCTAAAAGTCTCAGGGTTGAGCAAATTAGCAGTTGTGAAGCTGCACAGTATGTCTGGAGATCAGTACTTATAGAGGGTACATCTGACAAGGTATGGTAATGCTTTTTAGAACTTTAAGGTAACAGTGTTTTGGTACAGTATGCCAATCAGGGTTTAAGGAGGAGCTTGCCCTGATTGTTAGAAATATTTGGAAATGAAAGAACTTTCTCTCCTGGCAGAGCCCAATAAATACTTTCTCACAGACTAATACATGATAATATTTTAAACAAAACAATCAAGAATATATGGTAAAAGAAAAAGTTAACAATGTATAATAAAAGAATAATTTTTCCCAAGCAGGGTAAGCATACAAGTACAAAGTCTGTTAAATCTACAGACCACAAATTGAACACTGACTGAACCTCATTGAAGCCTACATCTTCACAACTAAACAAAATACTCCTGCAGAGCTGCAGATGAAGGGGCACTTGGTGAAAAATCAAAAGTGTTGTGTATGTTTTATGTCTGTATCAAACACACAGACAACTTCAACCTTCACATTTGTGCTGCCCTACTCACATAGTGTTTTAAACCCATCAGCTTTCAATCAACATTTAATTTGCATTGATTTTACTACTGAGCACATTTTCACAAATGCATTTTATCTATCATTAACCTTTGAAATATGTTAAAGTTAACTAAACTATTAGTAAATCATTTGAATGCAGCATATAGTTTTTGACAAATTTACAAACAGACCATTACATTCCTGTTGAATTAGCCAAGTTCACAGTGAGCTTTTTGAAACGGCATGTAAATCATATAGGCAGATATATCCAAGCTGCTGTTTCGTCATTTCTGCTAATGAGAGATTAAAATGATGAATTTGGGCTCTCTTGAGCTAAAAGGAGCATTATTGAAATGTTTTTGGGTGCTTACTTATAAATCTTCTCCTCTTGCCAGAAAGTAGGATTGAATTCATTTCAACATTAGTGGTTGTGTCTCTTTTCTGTAACATGCTTCTGAAGAATTGTTTTATTAGGTACATTATTATTATTATTATTATTATCTCTCTATTATAAAAAAAAATCTTGGAAGGCTTGGAAGGAGACAATACGTGATTTTCTTTGAGACACTTTAACGTCCCGCGAGACAAGGCAATGGGACAAAATGACAGCTGCTGTACAGGCTTTTAAATGATCAATGCGCAGCGCGACAAGCAGAACACACAGCTCAGCAGCAGCAGCAGCAAGTCAGCAGCTGCTCCGACCACATCTCCTTAGCGTGTGTTCAGCCGGCAGAGACGTGATGTGGCTGAGACGTACTGCACCACAGGGGGGCGAGCAAAGCGAGCAGGGGGCAAAATCCCCTAGTTAATAATAATAATAATAATTATTTAATTCATGAACTTCATTTATTTTACTTTTTCTGCTTGTGCAGATGCTGTTGTTTTTTATTTTTAGCCAACGTTATACCCAACAAAATGTGCTGATTTTCCAAGCTTAATTGTTTTTTTAAGTTTACTATTAGAACCCCTTCACTTTCAATTGAGATGATAAAAATTGGCCAGTTAAATCCAATCTGTGTACCTACAGTACAAGTAGAACTTATGTATTGAAGGGGTGCCTATGAAAGTGCTGGTCCCTTTATTAGCTTATGTATGTATGTATGCATACATTTGTATACAGTTGCCACTTTACCAGTGTGATGAAATAAACAAGATGAAAGAACTTGAAAAGAGTTGGGGAATTGCCCCTTATAATGTCCAGAAGATTTGCAAAAAAAAGTAGGTATTTGGTTCAAAAATCAGACACATTTGACAACATATAGCAGTAAGTAGGTTGTTTTTATAGACAAAATGGTGGCCAGAAGGAAGTATGCAGGGAAATGATGTCACAACAGGAAAGGCAGAAGTGATGTTATAAATCTGAGACCAGAAGTGACGTCATCGTTTGGGGACTGGACGTGACGTCATTATGCTGAGTCGGAAGTGATGGCATCATACAGGGACCGGAAGTGGGAATAATGTTTGGTCCAGAATGCCATTTTGTGGATTTGAAATTGCAGATAGTAGATGAAATGTTTCCTTATTTTTCTTCAGTATTTTTGGTGACAGAAGAGGAGAGCTAATGCTTGATAATAACGTTTTATCTTGCAAGAATTCACTCCCCTTAAGGCTTGTTGGCTGCCTCCTAAGCGCTCGTGTGTAAAACCAGGTGCATCTTGTCCTTATTTCAAAGGGCCTGCTCTTCCAAATAGCCAATCATCTGCATTCAACTCATTATTTACAGCATGAAGTCATGATCAGTCATTTTATTTACTGTCTTATTATACCTTAGAAATAGCAAATAAGCAGTGGGTGAATTTGGACAAAGTATAATTATATGCTGTCAATTAGCCTTGCAATACCAACTGAGCATTATCTGAGTCCCACAGCATACACAAGCATGCATTCCTTTATTGCCACACTTTACCACAAAGCTTGCCTCATCTCAAATTGGTTCTACAAATATGACAGTTTACTCTAAAGTCTGCGCAGTCCTTAGTTCTCAGTCCAACAGAGTACTGCTGGAATGAAGTGCAACAGAAAGTTCACAAAATAATTGTAATCAAAGAATCTGCCAGCAATGCATGATGCTATCACATCAGCAATGATCAAGAAATGTTTCCTGAAAGTTGTGGAATCTATGTCTTAAATAATTTAATATGTTCTGGAGACAAAATTGAGTTTCAATTGGTACAAGATAGTAGTACCTAATAAAATAACCTTTAAGTGTACTTGTCTATTTATTTATTAACATTTTCCTTGTTTTTCTTAGGTGTTTAAAACATAGCTTAGTAAATATGGTTTAATCTTTAACATTGAAACATCATGAATAATTCAAACAACTACCAAGCTCAGAAAATTCAAGGTTTAGTCTTTTTTTCTAACACTCCTTGTCCTTTTTGCTTCTTGGAGGCTTCGTGTTATTTATAGTTAGTCTGTTGTTCAAATGTGTATTTTTGTATATTATAATATAAATGTGTAATACATGTGCATTAACTGCAGTTGCAAACCTGATTTGAATTCTTGTTTCAAACAGTTTTAAAAAAGACAATGCATTCTGAGAGATACAATTTGCTTTTGCTTGAGCAAGCTAAATTGTTACTATGTTACTATCTGCAACATTATTCTAATTTTGGATTATGTGCCTCATGCTATGGTACTGAAATGAATAGGTTTCAAAAGTGCAATTCCATTGTTTCCAGTTACTGCGATTACACTCTTTCTATTACAGAATAGAAAATGGTATGTATCTTAAATGCATTCTTTGAATGTTTATACTTCCTAAACCATTAAATTACTTAATGCAGAACACTTACAAAATTGGTACAAGCAGTGTTCTGCATTGCCTGTAATAAAAATGTCTTTATTCTCTTGTTTACTGCATTTTGTTTTTTGATTTGGTAGCCAGATATTCTTGTTTTGTCAAGCAGCATAAATCAGAGTTTCCTTCAGCTGTTAGTTTATTTCTAAGTGTGGACACAATGTATGAATTTAAGCAAGCCATGTTATTTGCCTCTGCTTGGAATATAAAAAAAACTATTACATAAACATTTGTAATGTATCCTAACCTTTGTGAGTTGCTGTGGAGTAAAATATGTAAAAAATCAACAAACCACTTGACAGAGATGGCTCTACTAACTGTGGTCGACCAGTTATTACTTGCTAAAGCTACTGGTGGTGATTGGTGGTAATCCTGCTAGATCTGTCCTCTGCCTTCAACATAGTCAACCGTGATGTCCTTCTTGCCACTGGCTCTGACATGGGCATCATTGGGACTGCTCTCAAATGGTTTGAGTCCTACATCCTGGCCAGAACCTAATGTGTGTCCTGGCAAGAACAGTTGTCAAGGGCACACCAGACACGCACAGGTGCTTCGCAAGGATCAGTGCTGGATGCTCTGTTTTCTCTCTCTCTCACTAAGCTCCATCATCCAATCCCATGGATTCTCTTATCAATACTGCTGTACCTGTTGTTCCCTCTGAAGGACAATACAGTATCAACTGGAGTCTCTGCATGTCTTACAGATATCTCAACCTAGATGAAGGACCACCATCTATAGCTCAACCTGGCAAAAACCAAACTTCTTGTGATCCCGGCCAGCCAGCCTGTTTAACTCCCCATCTCTGTACAGTTTAGTTCACTGTCGCTTCAGTACACAACCTTGGGGTTGTAACTGATGAGCAGCTATCTTTTCGTGACCTCATTTATACTATTTCTCATTCATACAGGTTTATGCTATACAACATCCACCAGACCAGACCTTAGCTGACAGAGTATGAAGCAAAACCTCTGGTCCAGGTTTTAGCCTTGTCGTGTCTGGACTATTGCATCTCACTTCTGGCAGGAGTACTTACATGTGGTATCAAGACACTGCAGACAGTAAAGAATGCAGCAGCCCATCTTGTATTTAACCAGCCAAGATGGGCACATGTCACTCCTCTCTTCAGGTCGCTACATTGGCTCCCTGTAGCAACACACATTAAGTTCAAATCCCTGATGCCTGCCTATAGTGTAATCAATGCATCAGCATCTGAGTATATGGAGACACTGGTGAAGTCCTTCTCACCCACTCAGGCCTGCCAGGGAACAGCGTCTGGTGATGCCATCTCTGTTTGCTATCAAGTTTTAATCCAGACTCTTTTCCTGTGTAGTTCCCAGTTGGTGGAATGGGCTACCCACCTCCTTCCATACTGCTGACTCCCTCATTGTGTTCAAGAAGCAATTAAAAACCCATCTGTTCTATGAATATCTGTCTAATTGATAAAAAAAAAAAAAACTTAGTGATATTTTATATTGTTGGTTAATTTGTTGTTAGATTAAGTTTAATCGCTTTATCCGTTGTAATCTATGATTGCAGATTTATTAGTTATTCCATCTTTTCACTTATAGCAATCAACTTTTATTATGTGTCCTACTACTCTTGCTGAACAAACAGACTCTAGCCTAATGTTATTCGATTATGTTTACCTGTTTTGTAAGTGTCTCTGGATAAAAACATATGCCAAAAAAATAAATGTAAATGTAAAATTGTAATATGCTACAGGTGTGTCTTTTGTTAGTGATGTTTCTAAGTGCCATGTTTCATATGCCTGCTGTTTCTTTAGAGAATACATGTTCCACTTTGGTGTAGATGTATGAATTATTTTTAACATACTTGTTTTTTAAACTAGGAATTGAGGTTGGGTGTAGCAGCTACTTGCTATTAGTTCAATCCATGAAGGGCTGGAATGGATGCAGTTTTTATTCTAATCAATTCTTGATGTTAATTGAATTCCTATTTTAATGGAATACAGTATGTCACTATTTGCAAGTTTCAGCCTTTATTATGTCAATCCAGAAATTCACAACATGGTTAATTTACTTTCTAAAGCTACACAAATCTCTTTTTTAAGATTTAGGTGTTGGATTAGATTTGATTGGGTATAACTTTATTTTAATTTCTTTTTATTTCTTTTTAAAAAGGAGTTGTTTAATCAGCTGCTTGGTAATAATAAAAGGAGAAACAACAGTGAAGAAGCTGTTCCTGTCATTTGCACCTATCTCTGCTCCTTGTTAACCATTACTATTTGAAAAAATATATACTAGTAATGTCCTGCGGTGGGTTGGCACCCTGCCCAGGATTGGTTCCTGCCTTGTGCCCTGTGTTGGCTGGGATTGGCTCCGGCAGGCCCCAGTGACCCTGTGTTCGGATTCAGCGGGTTGGAAAATGGATGGATGGATGGATATACTAGTAATAATTAAACTCCTGTTTATTAAACTGTCCTTTTCCCACTCTTTTACACAAAGACAATTAAATGTGAAATTCAGATTTTCCCCACAGGTTTTAATACACAGCACTCTAGGTTTAATTTTCTTTTTATGTCACTTTTTTATACAGTAGAACTTAAACTGTAAATTATCACCAGATAGTGACAACTGAAAAAGACAGGACACAGGCATTAAATGCTAAAGAGAAGCAACTATTTCAATAACATATGAAATCATTATTAGCATATGGTATTTCAAAATATAGAACAGAGCACATTTTCAAGATTGTGTAGATTTAATCACATTTTTAGAATTGTTATAAAAGGTAAATATTGTATCATTCTGTCTAACACAGTAAATGCTCCTCTGCATCGAGAGGAGTCAGATGAGGTGACTCGGGCATCTGATCAGGATGCCTCCAGGATGCATCCCTGGTGAGGTGTTCCGGGCATGTCTAACCGGGAGGAGGCCCCGGGGAAGACCCAGGACACACTGGAGGGACTATGTCTCTCGGCTGGCCTGGGAACGCCTTGAGATTCTCCCATAAGAGCTAGAAGAAGTGGCCGGGGAGAGGGAAGTCTGGGCATCTCTGCTCAATCTGCTGCCCCCGCGACCCAATCTCGGATAAGTGGAAGAGGATGGATGGACAGTAAATGATAGTATACCTAATTAAAATAGGATTTGTGGAGTTTTTGGGTGGAACAGCTAGATAGGCCTGAGCTATGGAATCATAGATATATCTGTCTCATATATGTAAACAATGAAACGATTTCCCATGCCAGACAAGTCGAATTTGTACAGTTTTATACCAAATTCAAAAATAAGGATGGTTCCTTCCTTTGAATTTGTAATTATTAAACTCACAGATGAGCCCTAACGTCACCAGCAATATTTGGCAGAAGTTACGGTTAGGTGTGGTTCTTAGTTTAATACCTTCACTAATTTTGCCCTGGAAATCGACACTATATTTTTATCAAATGGACGAAACACACATATATTCGATTCCTCTCCTTAGAAATATTTTCCAGCAAAAGTAGCCATCACTACAAAAAGGTTCCAGCCTGCCGTGTCAATCTTTGAATCTTTTAAAATCTCCGGGAAGTCAACAGATGCAAATAACTGATGCGGGGACAGCCGTCGACTGGCTCTCGTTGATTATGCGCGCGACTGCAAGTACGTTGACGCGCGCGCCCGCACATGTGAAGCATGCGCAATACGACAGTGGGGATTTCCAGTAGAATGCAAAGGTAAGGTTTCGTGGAGTGGAGTGTGGCGTCTTTTCAAACACCTTACGTGTGGGTTGCTTTCATTTCTCCTCTAAACTCTTCAAATAATCGTTTTTAACTTCCTTTACTTCATTATTAGCAACCTTCTTCGGTTTATTTTGGAGAGTGCGCTGCAGGGGTCAGACGCTGTTTCCTGAACCGAAAACCTTGTTTTCATAGCAAAATACATTTGCGTAGAAAGCAGTTTATCCACAAGAATGTGTGCTGTGTTGGGACAGGTCTTCGTACTCATTTTGAAAGGAGTGAGAAACGAAGTAAAGGCATGGAAACCTTGGAGAACCGCACTAAAGCCTTTTCAGTGCAAATCCTGTGGAATGTATATGACGGCAAAGGCCTGTGGAAAGCGACAGCACCGTGACGCTGGCATGCTGCTGATGGAGTGAGTCGGGATCGCTGAGAGTATGCAGCTGCTACGGGTGTCTTTGCTGGTATACCGTCAAAACGTTATGTGAATACCTTGTTGTGCTGCTCAAAATCCCCTAGTTTTCTGATATCCTGCGCGGTGTTTTCCGTGTCGATTCACACCTCCCGTTCAAAAAAAAAGAGCACTACGCAGACCCAGACTGATCATACGCTGCAAAATCACTTTGGATTTACAGTATATGAGATGTTATCATTAGATATCAGTCTAATTATTATAGGCCTGTTGAACGTCCCTGTCGGTCTCGTTGAATTATAGCATCTTCTGATATAAGGTAGCCGAACCCGACTTGTGGTGAGTAACTTTTTTTTATTAGGAAGATTTTTTTTATTCTTTGTTCTTAGCTGGCAAGTTGAAAACACAGATTCGATTAATAATTTTGCAGTCATGTGTGATCCAAAGGAAGTTGTTAACTCTTGTGGCTTTTAAAAGTTTTTGTGTAATGTTCCATTGATGGCATGTTCCGTTGATGTTGGATCCTGGCTTGCGATTAGTCAAGGAATGAACACACAATATAAAATATACTTAAGACACAAATAATGTCTTTTTGGAGATGTAGAAGACTCAAAAATGTGTTCAGTCTACACACTTCTTAACACTGAAGAAATGTATGACGTCAGCTCTTGTTAAAATAAATGCTTTTTTTTCTTGTTGAAAATGTGATTGCTGATTGTTTGGAAACAGTCTGTGGAAATAAATCTTGTTTCTGAAGAATGTGATTGCTGATTGTTTGGAAACAGTCTGTGGAAATAAATCTTATGTTTCTGAAGAATTTGGTTTAGTCAAATAAGATGCATTCAGCGCCAATAAAAGGATCACAAAATATGAAAGGGGAAAAAAGTACATTTTAGAAAGGAATTGTGGATTTTATCATCTTTGGTATCTTTTGTGTTCATAGAGTAACTGTAACAAACATTTTGTGATGTTAATATTGTGATGCCCACCAGCTACATCAAAAGTTTTACACTTTGTATATTTTGCAATCAAGGTTGACTCTGGGTCAAATGCTGACAGTCTACTTAAAGTTAGTCCACTCTTTTGAAGATGCAAGTCTAGAAATGAGTTTGACTTTGGATCAGGTAATCATAAATCTGAATGCAGCTGCACATTTTGCTTCTCCTTAATTTTGATGGGTAGCCTCTCTGAGCACAAAATAAGTGTTTTACCCAGAAAATTGCTAGACCGTCGTGAATTTGAGGAGTATAGATCCTGTTCAAAACATGAGTGTGTTATTCTTCTAGTCATACAACTGTAAATTTCTATATATAAAAAAAAAAAGAGGAAGGCCTCATTATATACTGTAGTCCATGTGTGGCCGCGCAGTGTCGGGTGTGTGCTAGTTTCCCTTTCTTGTTTCACTGAGGAGGTCATGCAGCAGATGCTTATTCTTTTTACTTTTTTTTTTTTTTTAAATTTGAATTGACAAAAAATATTTATTTAAAAAAAAAAAAAAAGTTCCACACTGTTTCTTATTGAAACAGAACTGTCAACCATCTCATCAAGTGATGTAAAGTTACATACTGTCGAGTCTTAAAAATCATCATTCATTTCTGTGTGTTTGATTTTTTTTTTTTCTTTAGAGATCATTACAGACATAAACTACTTTTTATTTGATGAGAGAGATGATCATGCCTAAAAAGCTTGCTCCCCCTGGCTGCATCAAAGTACCCCAGCAGGGCTGGCCATCAGTACTGCAAAGGGGAATTCCACCAAGAGAATACATGGCCCTCAGAGGCAGTCTCCCTCAGCCCTTCCACTATCATGGCCTCCTGGCTGGGAAAGGCACCAGCTGTCCGTGTCCCACCAGTATAAAGGCATCCCAGCTGGATAAGGAACTATTGATCCCATCTGGGATGCCAGCCAACCTGTCAGTGGCACAGCATATGAAGTTGCAATTTGTTGCTTGCACACAGCAGTTAATTGGCACAAGCTATCTCTGGGCTAAGTATTTAGTAACAAATGCTGGCCAGTGAAATATGTAGTTTTTCATAAAAAAGAAGTAATGCAAAAGTAATGAACTGTAGAGTGCTGCATTTTATAATATAGTCCTAAAATTATACCTTGCACATCTATACTTGGTGCATACAGTATTGTATATAACAAGAAGTTTTGAAATATTCAGAAATAAGTACAGTGGAAGAAGGCAGAAGTCTTGGTTTGATAAGTCTTCACACACCATGACTCAGTACTTGCTGGCAGGTTCTGTTGCAGCAGCATCCACAATTAGTCATTTTAAAGTCTACCTAATTTGCACTTTTGGAAAGTGCATTTTGTGCCCATTCCTGTTAGCAGTGTTACTTGAGCTCTTTCAAATTGGAAGTGGATCAGTTTTGAACTACAGTCTTGATGTTCTCATGCAAATTTTTTTGTCAGATTGTGGGATGAGTCATGTGAATGTTAAACTAGTTTTGCTCTAGTGATTTTTTTTTTTTTAGTTAGATAAATGGAAGGTCATGTTTACGATATACTCTAGATATTAAATTTCATATTTAAAAAAAACTATTGTAGTACTGTCTATGAACTGTAGTGTAGTCTACTAATAGCAGGTATGTTTAATTAATATAATGTTTAACCCTGTAAATCTATATATATATATATATATATATATATATATATATAAAAAAAAAAAAGTGCCACTGCAGTTGTGGTTATCTACTTGAAGAGTCTGACATGACATGTTCTTTCAATCGCGCTTCCTGATCTAATTCATTCTTATCCAGAGGTGGTGGATTTGACATGCAGCAACTTCCTTTAAACCCAACAGATCTGTCTGATTTATTATTACATTAATAAATATAGATATCATCAACTTTAAGGTATAAACACTAAATATTTAGAACTAGTTATGTTTAATGTCTTTTGTGATGTGTTATGGCTGGTTTATACTTCACGCTCAGAACGCGTATATCCACGTATCATGTCCTCAAATTAATGTGACGCGTGCGTAAGTTGCAGTACCAGTAGTGCTGGGCGGTATGACCAAAATTCTATATCACGGTATTTTTCAAAATTATACCGGTTTCACGGTATTCAACTGTATTTTTTTTCCCCATACATGAGTGGATGTTAACCACATTTTCCACTGCAATTACTGCAGTAGACTGGCTAAGAATAACCAATTCCACTGTCATGAGCATTGTACATTGTACAAAAAACATTTTAATGTGCACAAAAGTATTAATACAGGTTTGCATGGCCCCATAAAGTGATAGTTTTCAAGGGGGTGGCACTAATGAAGAGAAGGAATCGCATTGCATGACAGATGCAGTCAAAATATAGAACCTTTTTATTGAAGAAATTTTGCAAACAACTTAAACTATAATTTTGACAACATATTTTCAACATCCAAAGAGGCATTTAGATTTAGTAAAATATCCAGATGTGCTTGTCAAAAGTTGTATTACACTGAACATGTTTTAGAAAAGGAATAAATAGTAAATATTTTTTGTAAACCAACTACACTTTCTGTTAATGTTAACAATCTCTGTCCACTGACACGTTAAAGTGACTTTTTAAACAACTTTACCATAATTAAACTGCATAATATTTAAACTAATAAATGATAACAATAAAATAAATAATAGTGCAACTATCAGTAATAATACAATTACTTCAAGCCCAGGTGCATTACACAGTATTCACCAAATAAAAATAAAATAAAACAAGTGCAACTTGGTGATGACATCTTTACCAACTGAACCATCATTTAGGCAAACTGCATTAATATGGAACTTGCTTCAAGCTAAGCTATATACATAAATAATAAAACTGCAACTTGCATTTATAATGCTGTTTGTGGTATAGCCCTACGGAAGCGTATTAGGGCCACGGTGAAGAAGAAAAAATACGGACATAGGGAAGAAAAAAGCTATATGTCGAGAATAACGTCGACATGTTGACTTTATTCTCGACATTTCCACTTTAATTTGACGCTTATGTCGAGATTAAAGTCGACATTTACACTTTTTTCTCATAGTTTATTTTATAATTAAAGTAGAATGTTGTAAACTAAACTTCATCCTAAAATCAATGTTTAATGTACTAGATTTTCTCAAACTCCGTCATAAGTTAATGTAGCACATTAAATGCTTTGTGTTAAGTGTTCCCCGACCCAGCTGTTAATCACTACGCTTCTTAAACTGACTTCCGCCGCACTAAGGAGGTGCCGGCAGCGATCACCACACAGAATCCATTCACTTCATGATATTCCTGCTCTCTGAAAATTTAGAATGCTAAGACATATATTTGATATCATTTTCAGGATGAAATGCATTAAAGCAGGTATTAAACATGCACGGTAGTGAGGTGGTAGTGCTGCTTCCTCGCAGTAAGGGTTCCCAGGTGTATGTTCAGTGTAGAGAACTTTATGGCAGGTGTGACGAGGCTCCAAAAAACTGGATGCATGAATGGGTATCGCACAGGTTTAACTTAAATATTGTGTAAATGATGGGTTTGTGATCTGGTGGTCGGAGACACGAACACAGAATTCAATGGATGTTCTTCTGAGCGGGCTTTCTTTATTGCATACGTGCTGTTTGTATGACATACCAAAACCCCAGTTCCTATCCTTCCTTTTTCTTTCTCCACTTAACCAATCACCACACGATAAACAATGTGAAATTAAAACTAGTTATAAACTTAGCCCACTGAGTTTTCAGAACTTTAAAAAAAATCTTCATTATACATGTTTAATTATGCCATCCATTCAGGGTTGCGCCCATCCCAGCAAGCATTGTGTGAGAGGCAGGAGCAATCCTGAACAAGTCGCAAGCACATTGCAGGGTAAATATGAGCAAAACATACACTAGCAGGGTAAATGTATCATAACAAAACCCCATGAAAATCTAGTATATTAAATATTCACTTTATGATGAAGTTTAGTTTATGATGTTCTACTTTAATGACAAATTACGAGAATAAAGTCAATATGTCAGCTTTATTCTCGTCATAAACGCCAAGATTAAAGTGGAAATGTCGAGAATAAACTCAACATGTCGTCACACTATTACACAGTACCCAGGTACATTACACTGTATTGAAAAAAAATAAAACATGTACAACTTGGCTTGCAGTATTATCCAGTAGTATAGAAACAGTATTTACAAATTTGAACATAATGGTCCACATCCAACCTTTTAAAACCAAAGTATCTCCAGGCAACGGACGTGACTCCTTTTTTTTCGGCAAACTTCTGTGTCATCATGTTCAACTTTATCGTCAGCTACAGCTTCAGTTTCGGAATGTTCTCTGTCCATTTTCACCACGCAATGCCTACACTACCGCATGTACTCCGTTGCATGTCTGTTTAGCGGTGTAGCAGTGAAAAAGAGCCCCCGTGCAACACCTCCATTAACGCATGTACTCTGTTGTATGTGATTAGCGGTGTAGCAGTGAAAAAGGTCCCCCCCTTGAACAGTTTCCCACTGCGCCACGTTCCGAACATTGTTTAGGCAATTTAAGCCGGTGTTTCAGTATAAGAAAAATCCATATCATGACAAAAATAAACGGTTTTCAGTATGAACCAGTATACCGCCCAGCACTAAGTACCAGGAAAAAATTGGAGGGCGCAGTGTGATCAAGTCATGTTTACTATCAACATGTGACATAAAACCTCTTAGCACACACATCGATCCTGTAGGGTCTGCTTCGATGTTTGATGAATGGTTTAATGTTGTCAAACAAATAGCGTTGCATATTCCCCATCGTAATGACACGATATATTTTAAAGGTCTCTCATACCATCTTCTGTGCTATCTTTTTTGTGTACCTTCACAACAGTATCAGAATATACGGTAGCGTATTTGAGCCCCAGAGGAAAAAATCAGGGACACAGTGAAAGGGTCTATTTTGTGATTAAAATGGACATTTCGACTTTAATCTCGAAATTTCCACTTTAATCTCGTAGTTTATTTTGTCATTAAAGTTGACTGTCATAAGTGTCATCTTAAAACTGACCCACTTGTTAATCGCTACGTGCTTCTGGGGCTTCTTCCTGAATTTACAACAGTGACAGGCAGTGATTGCCACACAGAACACATTAAATTTAGGATATACCAGCTCTCTCCACATTTAAAATCCTTAGATTTATACTTTATCACTTTCATGATTAATTGGATTAAAGTATTTACAGTGCATCCAGAAGGTATTCACAGCGCATCTTTTTCCACATTTTATGTTACAGCCTTATTCCAAAATGGATTAAATTCATTTTTTTCCTCAGAATTCTACACACAACACCCCATAATGACAACGTGAAAAAAGTTTACTTGAGGTTTAAAAATAAAAAAACTGAGAAATCACATGTACATAAGTATTCACAGCCTTTGCTCAATACTTTGTCGATGCACCTTTGGCAGCAATTACAGCTTCAATTCTTTTTGAATATGATGCCACAAGCTTGGAACACCTATCCTTGGCCAGTTTCACCCATTCCTCTTTGCAGCACCTCTCAAGCTCCATCAGGTTGGATGGGAAGCGTCGGTGCACAGCCATTTTAAGATCGCTCCAGAGATGTTCAATCGGATTCAAGTCTGAGCTCTGGCTGGGCCACTCAAGGACATTCACAGAGTTGTCCTGAAGCCACTCCTTTGATATCTTGGCTGTGTGCTTAGGGTCGTTGTCCTGCTGAAAGATAAACCATCGCCCCAGTCTGAGGTCAAGAGCGCTCTGGAGCAGGTTTTCATCCAGGATGTCTCTGTACATTGCTGTAAGTATCTTTCCCTTTATCCTGACTAGTCTCCCAGTCCCTGCCACTGAAAAACATCCCCACAGCATGATGCTGCCACCACCATGCTTCACTGTAGGGATGGTATTGGCCTGGTGATGAGCGGTGCCTTGTTTCTTCCCAACGTGACGCCTAGCATTCACACCAAAGAGTTCAATCTTTGTCTCATCAGACCAGAGAATTTTCTTTCTCATGGTCCGAGAGTCTTTCAGGTGCCTTTTGGCAAACTCCAGGCGGGCTGCCATGTGCCTTTTACTAAGGAGTGGCTTCCGTCTGGTCACTCTACCATACAGGCCTGATTGGTGGATTGCTGCAGAGATGGTTGTCCTTCTGGAAGGTTCTCCTCTCTCCACAGAGGACCTCTGGAGCTCTGACAGAGTGACCATCGGGTTGTTGGTCACCTCCCTGACTAAGGCCCTTCTTCCCTGATCGCTCAGTTTAGATGGTCAGCCAGCTCTAGGAAGAGTCCTGAGGCCTCATGTAAAACGCCTTGCGTAGAACTCACACTATAACATGGCGTAAGCACAAAAGCGGGAATGTGCGTACACACAGAAAAATCCAGATGCAGGAATCTGTGCATACGCAAACTTTCACGTTCTTCCACTACATAAATCCCGATCAGCGTGAAAAGTAACGCACGTGCACGCACTTCCGTCCCGCCCCACCTCCTCCCAGAATTACGCCTCTTTGAATATGTAAATCGATGTAAATAGCCTTCTGTGAAAAGACAATGGGAAAAGCATGGGGGAAAATATAAGAATTTCAGCGAATACCAAGTGGAGGCAAAGGAAAAACATACTATTTGTTGGTTTAAACAGTGGTATAAACAACAAAAGAAAGTTGATCGAGTGACATAGTGTTAGAGAAACTCGAAAGCTCAAGATCACAAAGTCATACAGTGTCCGAAATAAAATAGAAGTTGTCACATATCAAAGTCGGCGTGAAAAGGCGACTCATAGCGGACCGTCTGAGTGTCATATGAAAGCTTATTAGGGTACAGAGAAAAAAAAATAGGCACACAGTGGAGAAAAAAGCACGAAATGTCAACTTTAATGTTGAAATTTCCACTTCAATCACTTGGTTTATTTTGTCATTAAAGTAGAACATCATAAACTTCATCTTAAAATAGTTTATTTTACTAGTTTCTCAAATCCCATCGTAACTAAAGTAGCACGTTAAATGCTTTGTTCTGTGTTTCATCTTCTATGTGTGTGAATCACTACGTGCTTCCGTTCTTTCTCTTTCTCCGACAGGACACAGAATCCATTACATTTGTGATATTACAGCTCTCTGAATAATTAAAATACTGAGATGTATACGTGATATCTTTTTCATGATGATAGGAATGAAAGCATGTTGTTAAACATGGGAACACTGTGACACAGTGATTGTTCATATCTCACGCAAGAGGCTTGCTGCGCCATGCGTGACCTTCTATGAAATAATTTATTACAGAAGTACTATCTCTTTCAAACGTACTAACCTCCAATTCCTGTCCTTACTTTTCTTTCTCCAAATACCCAATCGCCACACAATCAGCTCTGTAATAGACGTTAAGCCATCTGTAAGCTTAGAACGCTGATTCTTCAAATCTTTTAAGGAACATTGAAGTATTTTCGTAGTACGTGTTTAATTATTCTCTTCGTCTATCCTTCCAGTGTCGCGTCAGCACCAGCAATAATACAGTGCAAGGCAGGAGCTATCCGTGAACTAGCTAGCGCTGCGGCACCATGTCCTCACATGTTTAATTATTAACAATACAGATTATTTAAATGAAGTTAAAGTTTTATCTGTATACTATAAGCAACGTATTTTGCTGCATTTCATCTTAAAAATGATATCGTCATTATACGCGCTTTATAAAGTGGCGCAGGTTGTGCAATATTATAAGTGTAGTGCAAGTTTACAGTGGGGTAATTGTACTTATAAGTACAGACAGTTCTACAAGGAGCACTTGATTGAGTGCGTTTATAGTTTTTGGGATGAAACTGTTTCTGAAACGCAAGGTCCGTACATGAAAGGCTTTGACGCGTTTTGCCGTGGCTGAGGCAGCGTGTGCTTGAAACTGTATACCGATAATTCTCTTTCCGATGAGCTGCTGCTGTGATTCCCCACTCAGATACAGTGATATAAATACTCCGAGTGGTGCAGTGAGAGTAATATGGAAAAAGATGATCCGCTGTAGCAACCCTTAACGGGAGCAGCTGAAAGAAGAAGAAGATGTGAGAGTAACAACGCTAAAGCAGTTATGGTATTTGGAATACTATGGCTATTCCCCGGACCATTATATTTCTACTGGTTAATTACAATCAGATGCATTACACTAATACACTGAAATTAACTGCATATTGTTTATTTATAAAGCCGAGTTAGGAATGTGGGTCTAAGAAAGAAAGGGTAACCACACAGGAACAGTAGCACTGCTTTGACGCAGGGTGCCGCCAGTCTGCAAAACCGAGCGGAGAAATTGCGTACGCCAGGGTATGAGGTACCGTGGAAATGTGCGTGGCTTTACACCAAGTTTATGTTTTATACATTGCAATTTGAGCGTGGAAACGTTCGTACACAACATTTCTGTGCGTACGCACCGTTTATACATGAGGCCCCTGGTGGTTTCGAACTTCTTCCACTTACGGATGATGGAGGCCACTGTGCTCATTGGGACCTTCAAAGCAGCAGAAATTTTTCTGTAACCTTCCCCAGATTTGTGCCCCGAGACAATCCTGTCTCGGAGGTCTACAGACAATTCCTTTGACTTCATGTCAGAGCACAAACCAAGCATGGACTGTCAACTGTGGGACCTTATATAGACAGGTGTGTGCCTTTCCAAATCATGTCCAATCAACTGAATTTACCACAGGTGGACTCCAATTAAGCTGTAGAAACATCTCAAGGATGATCAGGGGAAACAGGATGTACCTGAGCTCAATTTTGAGCTTCATGGCAAAGGCTGTGAATACTTATGTACATGTGCTGTGAATTTCCCATTGGGATTAATAAAGTATCTATCTATCTATCTATTTTAATAAATTTGCAAAAATCTCAAGTAAACTTTTTTCACGTTGTCATTATGGGGTGTTGTGTGTAGAATTCTGAGGAAAAAAATGAATTTAATCGATTTTGGAATAAGGCTGTAACATAACAAAATGTGGAAAAAGTGATGCGCTGTGAATACTTTCCAGATGCACTGTATATTACATTTTACAGATAAATAGTTAGCTTCATTTAAATAATGAATACAGTTAATATTTACACATGTGAGTGCGGCACGGTGGCAGAGTAATAGCGCTGCTGTCTCACAGGGAATCACATCCCTGGTGTTCCCTGCCTGGACTTTTCATGTTTTCCTGGTGGGTTTCCACAGTGTGCTCTGGTTCTCTTCCAAAGACATGCAGGTTTGGGGATTTGGTGATGCTAAAATAACTCTAGTATGTGTGTGCTTGTATTCATCTTGCGATGAGCTGGTGCCCCGTCCAGTGATTGTTTCTGCTTTGTGCCAGATGCATGCTGGAATGGGCACATCCCTGGAATTACATCTTGCCTGAAGAATGGGCCTGAGATTGTTTCTGCTTTGTGCCAGATGCATGCTGGAATGGGCACATCCCTGGAATTACATCTTGCCTGAAGAATGGGCCTGAGTTGCCTCGAAAGCTTGCATATTGTAATCTTTTTAGTTAGCCAATAAAAGGTGTCATTTTGCTTGGCTTTTCTCTACATTCATAATGGCTAACACGGTACAACACCCTAGTACTATGGATGTAATCAAGAAACATCCATCCTTTTCAGAGATATTGTGGCAAGTTGTCCTCAGAATTTAATGGAGGTTTCAGGCAATTCACAACACTGCCTAAGCTGAATGTTTTCTGACAGTGATGATAACTCATACTGCCACCTTGTGAAATCTTCCGTATTTACATAAAAAACATACGTGCAAGTATAAACAGTACACTGCTTGCGTAGCAGAAGTGCCCGCAGGAGCATGTGTTGCTTCACATGAATTATAAACCCGGCCTTACTCTTTTGTTTGCTGCTAGGCAGTGTGTGTTTACAATGTAATGTCAACGTCAATTTATTTATATATCACATTTTTAAAACAACATAGGAATGCTGTGGCCAAAGTGCTTTACAATAAAAGAAGAAAAAAACATACAATTAACATAAATAACATAAATAGAAATAAAATAAATGAACATAAATAAATAGAAGTAAGATTACATAATCACAATGAGGAAACCATCAGTATTACTGAAGATCACGGAAAACAAGTGAATAGAAATGAGTCTTTAATCTTGTTTTGAACAGTTCAAGTGTAGACAACTCCTTTACGTAATGAGTTAAAGAGTTCCACAGGCGAGGAGCAGCAGCTGCAAAAGCCCTGTCCCCCTTAGTTTTACACTTGGTACGAGGGACAACAAGAGACAACTGACCAGAAGATCAAAGCACTCTAGATGGCTGGTGTAAAGCACACAATTCAGATGAATAGGCAGGAGCAAGCCCATGTAAAGATTTAAAAACTAGCAACAAGATTTTAAAATCAATTCGAAAACTGACAAGGCAGATAGTGTAAAGAAGCTAATATTGGAGAAACAGAAAGCGAGCGGCAGCATTCTGGACCAACTGCAACCTGTGTATCAGGGATTTGCTAATCCCAGAATACAGCGAGTTGCAGTAATCTAGGCGATAAAAGCATGAGTAGTTTTCTCAAGATCCCTAGAAGATAAAAAAGGCTTGATCTTACCTAAAAGACGAAGCTGGAAAAAGCAACTCTTGACTACAGAATTAATCTGTTTCTCAAAAGAGAGGTAACTGTCAAAAATAACACCCAAGATTGCGGACTTGAGGTTTGCAAAAGACAAAGAGCCGAGAAGTCCAAGACCAATTTGGGCTTTAGCTGATGGACCCATTATAGGCACCTCCATTTAATTTTGATTCAGATCAAGAAAATTATTAGCCATCCAGGATCTGTCTAAAAGACAGTTGTGCAGTTGATTCATTGCAGAGTTGCAGACAGAAATATAAACCTGTGTATCATCAGCATAGCAGTGAAAAGAAATGTTAAATTTTCTAAAAATAGCTCCAATAGGGTGAAGGTATATAAAGAATAAAATAGGACCCAAAATGGACCCCTGAGGAGCAGTAGACGAAAAAAAGAGGAATTTAAAGTCACTGAAAAGTGTCTACCAATTAGATATGACCTGAACCAGTTAAGAGCAGCCCCTTTAAGCCCAACAAGACGTTCAAGCCGCAATAGCAATATCTCATGATCAATAGTGTCAAAGGCAGCGGACAGGTCAAGGAGGACAAGGACTGCAGCATCACCTGAGTCAGTAATAATAGAGATGTCATTGAATACTTTCAGGAGGGCCGTCTCAACACCATGATAACGCCTAAAGCCAGATTGGTAGATCTCAAATAAATTACTGAAGTTAAAGATTATAAATGATTCTTTCTAATATATTAGCCAGAAATGGCAATTGGGAAATTGGGCTAAAACTCCAGGATCTAATTCTGCCTTTTTTTTAGACAGGGACGCACCGCAGCATGTTTAAAAAATGAGGACACAACCCCGTCACTAATAGAACCATTGATAATGGCTAGTAAATATGGGCCCAAAACATCAAAGGCTTCCACGAAGAGGCGTGGTGGTACAATATCAAGAGGACTGAGAGCTGGTTTAAGGGTGTCAACAGTACTTTTTAATTGTGAAAGTGAGACAAGATCAAAAGATTCCAAAACAATACCATGATTAACAGTAGGCAGTTCATAGCCAGTTGGAACAATACAACAGCGGATTGTGTCAATTTTACTGACAAAGAATGAAAGAAACTGCTCACATGAAAGAACAGTACTATTTAATCCCGTCACAAAATGAGGGTGAATGGCCACATAAGACCCTAGAATTCTTAGAATGACGAAGAAATCAGCAAAGAAATCATGTTTAGCTTTCTTAACTGCAACCTGGAAGTTGAATAGAGAAGTCCTAAAAATCTGTTCAGAAACAATCAGTCCATCTTTTTTCCAACGCAGTTCGACAGGCGTGGCATAGTGATTGCGTAGTTTCATTTAGCCAGGGGGCAGGTCTTCCCTTATTACAGCGTATCTTGAGTGAAACAATTGATTCTAAAACTGTTTTATGACAAGAATTAAATTCTAAAACGGAATCATCGATATCATCATATTGGATATGTACATCAAGTACAGAATATGGTTTTAAAATCGGATATAATAGAATAATTTGAAAAGCAAGAACAGCGTGGAGCACAACTAGTATTATATTCAAATTCATCATTATAGATAAGTGATCAGTAAAATAAACATCACATAAATCAATATTATTAATGTACCTGTCATATGGCCACCAAGAACCCTTCACCGCAAAATGTTTAAAGAGAACTCAACCAACACCATTTACCTTTTCTTCAGTAATGAATTTGCTGCTATTTTATCAAATTAACATTACTAAAGTGGTGTGTGCAAGAAGTGATTCTGCAGAAGCAGATTTTGAAGCAGATTTATTACATGTAATCTTATTATAAAAAAATCGTACCATTTAAATCTTTTGAACTTTTGCATTATAATGTCTGCATTCTTGCTATTCAAAAACTGTTTCAGACTGTTTTGTCCAAATACTTAGCTTTCTGGTTCCTGCTATATTTCTTTTTTTACTGCAGGATTGTTTGTAGCATTTGTCTGCACAATTAAATTCCACTAAAAGCCCACGTTTTCTGCCAGGGTTTTGAACTACTTACCCATCATTTATAAATTAAAATTTTCAGATAATGCAATCACTAGGGCACAATATACTTAACTAAGTGAACATGCTAACTGCGAAAATCCTTCCTCTACTGTGGGAACCCCTAGCAGGAGCCACTGGAAGATGAAGAAGTACTGATACAGTGTCAGTGTTTCATATGTGTAGCTCATTTTTAATTTCCAGACTCCTTTTGGTATTTGTAAATACTGCTTTTTTGTATGTATTCTGTTATTTTTATTGCACTGATGAGTTTGAATATGTAATAATGTGTTGTAATCCTGCTTGCTTAGCTCCCATGGTATAGTAGCACAGGCTGCTAATCTAGCTATATCAAATAAAGACTGATTAAGATAGAGTTTATATGGTGGTTCATACTCTGTATTTTCACAGATTACCCTCCGTTATTTGTTTCTATTTTCATCTAATAATTCTGTGTGGTATTTGGTGTGGTCCACATATTGGGTAATGCCTCATAATTTTCTCAGTACATGCTGTATAGTTTATTTTTTTTGTCATAACATATGTGCCGTTATTTGGCATTTTGTTCAGAGTGTATCAGTTTCATTATTAAAGCATAGGGTACCTCTTTTTGTTCAACTGTATACAGAGCCAGTTTCAGAGATATGAGAGAGATTAATGTGCAAACTGGTCAATGTTAGTTTAATGTATCAGGTTTGAGTTTCACATGCTATCAATGAATGTTAATATGTAGGACATCACACCCTTCCAGTTTTACCCTGAGCATGTATTTATAAGGAGGGGAATTGATCAATTTGAATTAAGTAGTTATCTGAAATTCTTTCATTTAGAGGACTGATAATTTGTTTTGAATAACAAGCGTCATCAAAAACAAATTAGAGCTAAAGTATGATTATACAATTTAGAAAACACTTCCTAGTTAAGTGTGGGTAACAAGCTTTTCCTGAGGTTGTACATTTTCATAACTATGAATAATCAATAACAACCTTTTAAGGCTAAATTATCAGAGATTATGAGTTACAAGTTTGCAAAATTCTGCTTGAATGATTTGAAGTGCAAGGGTGACCAATAAATTATTATGTCTGCCGGTGCTTAGTTTTCCTTTTAAATTTGATTTTTGATTTGATAAACTTTATTAATCCCCAAGGTAAAATTGTCTTTTTGTATGACTTTTGGAGGTCAGAACGCAGGGTCAGCCATCGTACAGCACCCCTTAAGGTCTTGAATAATTAATGTCTTTGAATTAATTATCAATTTATTATTGTAAATTACTCCAACACCCACACCTTGCCTAATAGTGTGTGTTTTCCAAAAGACACAGACACAGCCCTTAACCATGGCAGAAGTGACTTTATTACTAAGTCTGGTTTTAAAAAAACAGAGATTACAGCTTGTACTTGTGCTAATGGACAATATCTTAACAGCTTTATTTAGCAACAAAGGGATATGTTTAGGAATTAATTTTGTATTATATTAACATGAAGAGAAATACCAAATTTAATATTCTATTGGTGTGCCACACATTTTATTTATACTTGATTTGGATAAGTTACAGTAACTGTTTGTTGTGCTCCATTTCTAGAACTACCTTCAGTTAGAGGGCCAGAAAAAAACAAACAAACAAAAACAACAAAACCAATTGTTACAACAATATAAGCACTGAGACTTGGTTCAGAGTAGATTTTGGCTATTAGCTTTATTCTCTTGGATTTCTGCATAGTGAAGAATATTCACTTTTTTTATAATGTTTCATCAACAATCCCCATGAACACTAAAGTGTCTGTAAAGCATTTCTTAGCTTTTCTTTTCCAGTTGGCTAATTTTTTTTTTGTGTGCAATCACTCTCCTGTAGCTGACTTGATATCTGTTTCATTAACATCACCCCTCCAATGGATATAACCCTTCAGATTGGGGAACAAGATGTAGTTACACAGGGCTAGGCCTCGTGAATGAAGGAGGATGTGACGTCCCTTTAAATCCGCAACATTGCAGAGCAGCCTTTGCTGCTCTGCAGTGTGAGCAGGGGACATTTTTGGTATGTAGAACAGGGACTTCTGCAGACACCGAAGCAAAGCATTGTACTTTTGACAAGGCCTTGCGTGGCACTTTTGATGCATGTAATCGTTATAAATTTTACTACCAACATCATGGGAAGTTTGGCACATGAACATGTGCTTGGGGTTTGGTACTGGCAATAAACATACATTTATTATTTGTATTGTGTTTTGACTCTGGCTCATAGTAATGTATCCAGGTTTCATCCTGTTATGAAATACTTTTAAAATTTCACCTTTGTATTTCTGCAGTGCTCAATAAAATCAGTGTAGTTTTTTTGGCAGGACCAGATGTATAGAGTCTGTGATTGGTAATTCACAACTTACTTGAAAGTAACATATTGAAAACTATTATTTAAGATACAGGCCATCCAGGAACTGAGTCTGATCTGTTTAATGGAAAAGCCAAATTTTATTGTTATGGTATTCCAGTTCGCCAAATAATTTCCTCAATCTTGTATACTACTACATTGGTGATGACTTTTAGGTATAGTTGTATCGGTAGTAGAGCTGCCACAAGCACAGAGGTTAGTGAATGTTTCTTTGCATGCCACCTCAGTGTTATGTCTTAGGCTAAAGTTATCCAAATTTAATAATCTGTGAAAGTTATTAACTCTTTTAGGGCGGATGTCGACTTTTGTCGACAGGAGGGGTTGAAGGCGAATGTCGACAAAAGTCGACATCCAGGGATAGGGGGCGACAATCAGCTGTTAATGGCGACAAATCTCACTGTCACGTCACAGGCATTCCCTCTGTGCTTGGAGGAATGCTAGACTCGTTGACTCTGCAAATAAACATTGCGTGTGCGTGAGTTGCGAAATGTAAACAAAGGCAAGATGGCACCGACATGTGAAAAGGCAGCGAAGCAAGTACAGAAAAGAAAACGCTCGGCAGACGATGTTTTGCGCATTATCACGGAGTTGGACTCTTGATTTTTCAGAATCGGACTTTATTGGCAGTGATCAGGAGATCGAGCAAGAGAGTTAGAAGCAGGCATCAGCTGATCAGACACCAGCCGATGCCGCGCCAGCGGATCTACTGCCAGTTGAGTGCCTTCGCACAGCCGATGCATCTACGGCAAGGTTCACATGGGATAAATACACAGACATTGATCCGTTGAGAGCCGATCTGGCTACCGGAGTTTACAAGACGGCATGGCTTGCTGTTGGACACGACAGATCACCAGCTGCTGTACTTCAGGCTGCTCTCTCCTGATGCTGCTTTTCAGCTACTGTCAGATGAGACAAACAGCTAGGCAGAGATTTTTTTTGAATCGCGGGCTGCGTTTGCATCGCATTTTCGTTTTTCAAAGTGGAAACCCACAACGAAAGACGAGATGAAGCGCGCTGTGGCATTACAAATAGAGATGGGACAGAACTGGTGATATAACTTCAGGGAGCATTGGTCCAAACGTGTTTTGTCCCCTGGTGGCTTAGGTATGTGCTGCTGCAAAGTTTTATTCACTTCTGTAATAAACAGAAGCAAATCCCATGGGGTGAGCCAGGCTATAATGCCATACATAAAGTTCATAAAGTTTCAGAAGATGAAAAGAGGTGACAATACAGTTTTCATGCAGGCAGAAAACTTGGTGGCAGTGGCATGGCACGATGGCAAATGGGTGACTTGTCTCTCTACAGTACACACTAACAATATATGTTAGAAAGTGCAGCAACAGACAATTGAAAAATAGGCACCAAAGCAACACATATTGTAAGGAGTGCAATGTGGCAATGACTGAAATTGGCTGCTTTGAGCGAGATCAGACTTTGCTGTGTAAAATGTATGTGATATGTATGTGAAATCATAGAGTATGCAGGCTCATACAACATGCAAGACAGTAACATTTGTCAAAAGTAAATATTTTTTGTTGATTTGATATGTTAAACAATTGATTTGTGTTCTTTTTTAAAAAATGTTAGTTTTTGGAAAAATATTCAGCCCTGGGAGAAAAGAAACAAAAAGAGTTAAGTAAATACAATGTGTGCTTGGCAATTGGAGTGATTTAGACAGATATTTCTGTGTTTTTTAAAAAATATATGTATTTATTTCTTTGTATAGGATTTCTGAGACTGGCCAATTAAATCTGAGTGACGGAGATCTCAAGTGACTATGAGAGGCGTACAGTGAGTAACCTTGTTACTTCCAATGGATTCGAAGCTACGAGAGGATCTTTATAAGAAGTATGTTTCTTTCCTGGAGTCACAACTTGAAGTTGCTGGTGGAGCAGGAGCACAGCAGCACCAGCGTCCACAACAGCATGGTATTAGCGAAACTGAACTTAATTCAGCTGCAACAGCATTCCTTAGTCTGTACCAGGTGGATCCAGCGCATCGATTTTGGATAGTCCGTTTTTATGAAATTGCAGAAAATGCATTGCGTACAATTAGAAGCTCAAGCCTTGAAGCACTAGAGACTGCATTTGCTACTTTGGAAACAATCTGCACCAATCTACTACTTTATCCTTGGAAAAAGGAATTTCGCACCCTCAAGGTATTTTATTTATATAAAATTTTTATTCAAAATTAATTGCATATTAATCAAATTTTTATGTATTTTCCTTAAAGCATACTAATTTTATGTGAAGCAGAGATAACTTTGTGATTTCTTCCGAATATGAACCAGTTTTAATAACCAGTTGACTATACATATTAAATTATCCCAGTTACAGTAGAACCTTAGATTGTGAGTAACTTGGTCTGCGAGTGTTTTGTAAGACGAGCTAAAATTTTTAATAAATTTTAATTTGATAAACGAGCGAGGTCTTACAATACAAGTAGTACGTATATGCTTTGTCTGCTGAGCGTCACGTGATCACAACTGAGCTGATGGTTCTTCCCTCTCTCTGTCGCTGTGGGATTGTGGGTAATCGTCTCCCATTCTTGATCTCAGTTGGCGTGCCTCACTCATATAGTCAACATCCGTACGAGCGTATACTGTTTACTAAAACATTGTGACCACGTGTGTGTGTGTGTGTGTGTTGTAACATGTGAATCCCTGTCTTGCACCCCAAAACATGAAGCTGAGTCTCAGTACTTCAGCAACACCAGCTTTATTCAGCTTGAAACAGGAACATCATGGTTATTTATTGTAACGGGATCTGCCACTCTCCTATACACAGACACAGCAGTCGGGTAGGGTCACGGCTAGGTTAGTGATCAAGTAATACTGTGCCCTGCGCATTTATAATGTTCCTTGTATGACCCATCAACGGCAGGCGCTTGTAGCATGTCCACGATCTTTTCGGATTTGCTTTTACGGCGAACTGCTACAGCACTGGCAGCCTGCAGTTGCTTCGGAATGCTCTTCCACATGTCGTCCCGTTGGGTGGAATCCCAAGAGTTTAGAAACCTTACAGTGCGTAAAGCATTTTTTTCTTGTGTCCAAGTGTAGTGACTCTTCAGGCAAAAGCAACTGTCATTGGATAGGTTACTTGTTGCAAAAAAAAAAGATTCCAGTGAGCCAACAGATAGCAGGGATTTAGTTAGTTAGAGTGAAAATCATCCTACACAATAACCCTCCTCTATCTCTTCTCCCTCACACCAGCCATGATTCTTTTCAAAGGTAAAGTGCAGGTTAATTTGTTGTATGTATTTTTACTTTATATTTTGTATTAATCATTTTTATATGAATAGTTTTGGGTTGTGAAATGAATCATCTGAGTTTCTTATTGCTTATGGGGAAATTTGCTTTGATATACGAGTGCTTTGGATTACAAGCATATTTCCGGAATGAATTATGCTCTTAATCCAAGGTTCCACTGTAGTTTATTGATAATTTTGTGCAACAGAAACAACAGAATAAATGGTGAAATACTAATGGGTCAACAGCTCAAAGTAAGTTTTCATTTTGAACTACATCACTGTACAAATTAGTCTAGCACTTCAATGGTTCTGCCACTAATTCTGCCTTTAAAATTTGATAAAAAGACATTTTTGACATATTGATTTTTCAATTCAGCCAATTGCTTAAGCACACCAGTTTATTTAAATGGTTTTGTTTTAAGGGATTTTTTTTTATAATATTAAAAACAGATGTAGAAAACAAACCTTCACAAGGGACAGTAGTGTCCAATTAATTTTTTTCTAGCTAACTTGGCCAGGGCTGATTATTTGTTCTCTTGTAGCTTCCACCACCGCACAGCTGCAGGAATGATTTTTTGGTAAGTGGTGCTGCCGACCACAAAGATTAACCCACCTATCCAGGATATGAGTGTGTGAATTTATATAGAATTTATTGAAACAGAGAATCTGCAATTTTAATGCTTAAGATGATACTTAATAACAGCCATCAGATCGCAGTATGTATGTTAATTATTAAATGGAGAGTCTGACCCTACAAGTTATCTATTTTGAGTGAGATGCAAGAAGAGAGAGAGTTTAAAAAAATATTCTGGCACCTACTTAGTTTCACAGTGTCTGATAACTCTGTTGTATGCTCTGGAGAACAGTGAACAGCAACTTTAACAGTCACCAAAAGCGCATGTTACACCATGCACATTAGGTTAAGACGTGGTCGGTCTGGATGCATGAATTCTTTACCGTAGTGACAGGGTGAAGTACCTTTTGTACCAGAAGCTTTTTTTCTCCCCTCTCTTCAAGTGAAACACATTCATCTTACCTGGACTTACTTGATGCATTTAGGTGTTGCTTTAACACTAGAATTACCAGAGCCTATGAAAAAACTCGTAGACCCGTCCCACCTTAAATCGCTTCACACCGCTCCATCAGCGTCTTTTGTCCTGTAAGTTTGTCTAAGCAGCCTACTATAACATCCCCCCCCCCCACCGCACAGTTTTCTCGGCTCAAGTCTGTTTACCTGCATGTCAGTTGCTTAGAGTTGTATAGAGTGAGAAGTCAAGCAAAATGACACCTTTTGTAAATACTATATGGTTATTCGGAACACATGCATTTCATGTGTGTTCCGTGTCTACAACAGTCTATATAAACACATCGTTAAAACAAACATTTTTCATGTTTTTGTAATAATTGACAAAATGTAGACATGATGTGTTTAATGTGTGAAGTCTGAAGTCCAAATATCAAATAAATACATTTCACAAAAGGTACAAATATAATAGAACAAGTGCGCTTCTATTCAAGAATAACCGCAGAAAAAGAACCCGCGTTAGGGTGCAACATTCACACCCCTTTGATACGATCACTTTGGTGGTACAACGGTATCAACTGTTGATTGGTAATCCAACCTTCACGGGTTCGACCCCGGACGACTCCTTTTTGAGAAGTGAGCTGCTCATATTCTTACTATCTTAGAATAAAAACATACATTTGATTTAAGTCTGTAACACCCTGTGTAAATTTGTGATACTTGTAAAGGTTAGCTTTGGTTTTTTTTTTTATTTATTCAGTTTTATTCTCTCAGTCGCATTCACGATCCCACACCCCCCCCCCCCCCCCCACCCACCCCCCCATCTTACACTGCTGTTTTCACAAAAAGACGCGCTATAACAGAGGTGAACTCAGATGATGACGACAATTCTGCATCGGAGAAAGAATGCACATCGCACTTTTGCCGTTGTTGTACTTTGTATATGTACACGGGAACCTCTACAGTCTACTTGTGACTTTACACTGTAGGAAGTAAGTAAATAAATCAAAGTAAACAACATTCAATCTGGCTTTTATGTAAGTAACATATAAATGTTAATGTTTTGGGCACAAGCACCGTCCTGATCTAAACACTAGCATGGAGAGTTGCTCGCGCACTGAAGAGTCTATAGCTGAAGGTGGAAGTTGCCATCGCTGTGCTTTGTATATAAGAGCCAGATCGAATGTTATTTATCCATTTATCATAGTTTATTTACTTACTTTCCTACAGCGTAAAGTCACAAGCAGACTGCAGAGCTTCCCGTGTACATATACAAAGCACAGCGACGGCAAAAGTGCGACGTGCATTCTTTCTCCGATGTAGAACCGTCATCATCTTATGAGTTCACCTCTGTTATAGCGTATCTTTATGTGAAAACAGCAGCGTCAGATCGGGGGGTGGGATCGTGAACGCGACTGAGAGAATAAAATGAATAAAAAAAAAAAAGGTAACCTTTACAAGTATCATAAATTTACACCAGCTGTTACAGACTCAAATCAAATGTATGTTTTTATTCAAAAATAGTAAGAATAAGAGCAGCTCACCTCTCAAAACGGACTCATCCGGGGTTGAAGCCATGAAGTTTGGATTACCAACCAACAGTTGATACCGTTGCGCCACCGAAGCGATCGTATCAAAAGGGTGTGAATGTTGCACCCTAACACGGGTTCTTTTTCTGCAGTTATATTCTTGAATAGAAGTGCACTTGTTCTGTTATATTTGTACCTTTTGTGAAAAGTATTTGATATTTGGACTTCAGGCTTCACACATTAAACACGTCATGTCTACATTATGTCAGTTATTACTAAAACATGAAAAACGTTTCTGTTTTAACGATGTGTTTATATAGATTGTTGTAGACTCAGAACACACATGAAATGCATGTGTTCCAAATAACCATATAGTATTTATAAAAGGTGTCATTTTGCTTGACTTCTCACTCTATACAACTCTAAGCAACTGACATGCAGGTAAACAGACTTGAGCCGAGAAAACTGTGCGACTTGGGTTTGTAGTGGGGGATGTGATAGTAGGCTGCTTGCTGCTTATCAACACATTTATAGGACAAAAAACACTGATGGAGAAGTGCAAAGCGATTTATGGTGGGATGGATCTACGAGTTTTTTCGTAGGCATTGGTAATTCTAGTGTTATGTGTTTAATACCATAACTTTTTAATGCTTTAATCGCACATGTTAATGGGCAATTCACCAACAGCCCTAATACATTTTATTTTAGACTTTATCCAGTTTATATATGAAAGGCTGCCTTATAGGTAAAGGTGGGCGAAGAAACAATACATAAAAGACAGGTTACACTTCCAGAACATTATCTGCACAGTTTAGTTCAAATATATTGTTTTTATAGTTGTTTGCATTATTATACAATTCAGCAGTTTGAGATTTAATTCTAATTATGTTTTCCTTACACTTTTCAGACCTTCACTGGGCCTTATGTTTATTGTCTACAGTCGGCTTTATGCGAGTCAGACCTACGCAGTCTGCTTCGTTCTATGGGTTACTCAAAAGACCAGGAATTGCTGTATCATGCTCGGGAAGCACCAGGTGGTTTTTCTCAGCTACGCCAACTTGCATTTGAGCTTTTTTTAGCACGAATGGAATGTCGGTTGCTAAAGGAATTGGTGTCCCAGGCTGGTGGAGGGCTTGCTTTGGAGGTGGAGGCTGTGGAAATACGTAGGATCAGTAGGGAAGATGCTAGAGGTTGCGCTGAAGCTTTGTGTCACCAAGAAGCCCTCATTGGAGAAGTATCTCGCCTCTTTGTGCAGCGTGTTGAGCCTGACCGAGCTTACCTTAAACGTGGTGGACGACCTTCAAAATCTGTAGATGTGACTGATGGTGCAGGTCACTGGCAGCCTGCTACCAAGCCTGTTCTGAAAGCCTCTCTCAGTCTACGTAAAGAACCACTGTTTGTAGATGCTGAAGAAGACCAGAAGGATGAAATTATCCGTCCAACTCCCTCCTTACTTTCTGTAGCTGGAAACCCCTATAGCCCTGTGGCTGACTTCTTTCCTGTTCCTCCATCTTCCTTGGAACAAACACAGCATTCTTCCTACCCTTATATGTCTTCACTTGAAGAGGTAGACCTCTACACTGACCGTAGTGGCTTCCGCCTCCCTTCTCGACAACAGTGTCGTGACCCAAGAGATGGCAGGGAGAACTGGGGTTCCAAAAGTCCAGCTGCTTCAACTGCTGGTATGAAGTGCCAGATTTGTGGGCTTGGTACCAGTAGCCTTGCTGCGTGTCAGAAATGTGATATGATCATGTGTCCTAGCTGCCATGCAGATGACCATTCATCTTGTTGTGGAATGCAAGACTTTCCTAAAGTTACAAGGCCTAGTGAGGGGTACCTGCCTGTTAAAGAAAAGATTTGTGTCTATTCTAGTACTCAGTCACAAGTTCCTGAAAAAACACTCTCCACATCTAAGTTTTTTCCTGGTAAGACCGGTACTACTACAAGCAGTGGTTCACGATGTGGATTTTGTAATAAGCCTGGAGCCTCCAACACATGTCTTCAGTGCTCAAAGGTGTCCTGTGACAGTTGCATTATACTATATGCAAAGGACATTTGTGGACGAAAAAATATGCTCCACAATTTTGCATCCAACAACCAGCTTAATTACAAGTCCAGTTCTATTTCTCACCTAGTATATCGATAGGAAAAGCTAGGATTCTAGGTACTTTTGAAAGTTTTTACACAAGAAATTATAGATCTGTATCTCCATCTGGAGTATGTTGCCACAAGCTGGATGATGGTATGTGGATATTTCATATATCATAATATGGACGCTCTTGGTCCCCATTGCAGATCTCTTAAACTCCTTTTAGTTGCAGGTGTTTCAGTCATCCCATGTCTCATCATATCTATCAATCAACACATGTCTAGTGCATTTGGTAAAATAATTAGATTGCCAAAAGCAAAACCTGAAGTTTATAACAGGGTTTATTCGGTGAAAATGTATGGAAAAGTATGTGCCTGTCCGTGGGTTTGGAATTTAATCCATATTTAAATTTCTGCTGTATTTTGTAGTGTTCTTGAATAATTTTACATTTAGGACACCAGAAAGCTAATGTTAACTTTTATCTATATAACTACTTGTGAAAAATGTGACTTAAATTACAATGCTTTTAATAAATCTCATGTTTTCAGTGCAGTGTTTACAGCCGTTCACGGCACGGAGTCAGAAGTGTGTGCTGTATTGCACCAATTTTCAGTGGCAATGCTTTTGCTTTTATGCGATCACCAGTAGTCATTGCACCTGCATACAGATTATATTACTTCATGACCGTATATAGCGAGTTTGAGGTTACCACTTCAGTTCTTGTCTTGCACTGAAGGAAGTGATCAGTGAACTGAGCTCTTCTTGTTTTGTTTTAATAACTGAACAAACTGGTTACATGCTCGAGTTGGCTTGACAATTACTGTGATACAAATTGTTCCTGTTTACAGCACTTTCATTATTTTGTTTTCATGACTGTTTTGTTTTTGCTGGTTTGTTCAAATGGACAGTGTTCTTCTTATCACGCGGGACACTTTTCTCAGTCTTTACCAATATAGCTTCCCATGTTGATGTGGAATCTAATAAAATGTGTATTTAAACAAAATAATGGGATTGGTTATTTATGTAGGAATCCTTTTTATATTCTCGCCCTGCTTTTTGGTGTGATTTTCATTTTTTCCTTAGGCAAATGAAGTGTTGCATCAGTAATTGAACGCAAGTCAAGATTTGGCCTTAAAATGTTTGTGTTTCGAACACTGTACTTAAATAGACATTTGACTGTGCTTTGTTTTAACATATTGATGTAAAATTATTTTACATATGTTGATTATTGTGTATTTTCAGCATGTAAAGAGTTGCCATAAAATCTGAAAAAGAGTACTGTATATCTTGTGGAATATTTAAGAACAGAAAATATCATGTGGCAAAATTTTGCCATAATCTCACGCATTTCAAACCCTGATATGTATATTACTGTTCTAACTGTGAAAATATATAGATCTGTATTTTCTAGTAATGAATTTGCTCGTTTCTTTTTTTTTTTATAAATCTTTTCAAGATATTTGTTTGATTTGAAGCTCAAGCTTTTAAATAGGGGTGGTGCCTTCAATTAACCAAGGATAACTGGAGTTATAATACGTTTTTGCAGAGCTGAAAAAATGTATACTGCAAATGTTGTGCAATGTTTTGTAAGCACTTTGTGTATACCTTCAAACATTACCCTCTTGACAATATTTTGGTTTTCTTTTAGTAAAGTGGGTCTTGCTGGAAAATATGCCTCATTTTAGAAAGTCTTGTCCAGTCCCTTCTGGAATGTGAAACCTATCTAGAAAAATGAGAAAATGGAGAAAGCTTCAAGAAAAGTGGCAGTTTAAAGTAGTTAAATGTTTAGATTTCATCTTAAATCTTATTTAAAAAAAGAAAGTTGTCCTACTACTTAGTTTAAGTAGGAGTCTTAAGTTTAACAAAGAAGTGGGCAATTTTTGTTTGGAAGTGGTCATTTGACATCATATCAGTGTTTTTTTTTTTTTTTTAACTTCTTAAACACTAACACTGATTTTTCTTAGTTTTGGATACATTGTTACAACTTTGCTTATACTGAATTAATCTCTTTACTGATTTATAATCAGTGGGGTCAGTTTTTTTTTTTTTATTTAATTTTCATGATAACACATGAACATGCAATCTTGCTAAATAAAATTAATATTTTTAGACTATTTAAAAATGTGGCATTGTTTAATATATATAATCAAAAATGCAGAGCAGCAACATGTTTGCTAGCTGTTTCAGAATGCCGTACCATGTTACAGGTGTAAGGTTTTATACTATTCTTTTGCGCAACTTTTATTGTATGTCTTTTTATATACTATGCAAACAATTGTAAAATGCAGATTTTTCCATGTCTTATTTCAGTTTTTACATTCTGTGTATATATGTAGTGTTTTTGTCTATATTGTCATCAAATTCCTAAGCAGATTAGAATTTCAAGTTAATAAGTGCTTCACACACTAGTTGCACATATGTGCACAATTAATAGTATGAAGAAGTAAACACGTTGGGGAAGTGTCTAAGGTTCAGAATGTGTGCAGTTTGGAGAGTAGGTGTTTTAATAAGTTGAACTGTTATCTGTCTTATCCACTAAATTATGTGCTTAATGTTCAGAATATTGGACTATAAATGAAATTCATTTCACATCAGGTTAAAGGCATCCTTGATATAAACGTGCAGTATCCAACTATTTTGACCTTCCAGTGCCCTATTTAGAGAGAGATGTTAGTATGGTACATGGTTAACACACACATTACTCAAAGCTGTTTACCTCTAGCAGGAAATTTGCAGAGTATATTCACTTTGCCAGCTGCATGGCAGCTCAATAATTAGCACCGTTGCCTCACAAATCTAATATACTGGGTTCAGGTACCAGCTGTTTTCTTTGCTGAGTTCTCCCCATAACTGTATGTATTATCCTTGGTATACCCTGGTTTCCTTTTACCTCTCCCAAGGATATGTGTGTGTTGTTAATTGGCGATTCCAATTGGCACTGTGATTATTTTTTGCCCTTATCTGAAAGTCTTGTTTCTGCCTTGGGTAGGGTCCATCCACCCATGATCCTGAATTGGATTAAGATGGTTTAAGAATGTGATGCTACGTTTGTTTTGCATTGAAATATTATTTTGCACTAAATGTAAGGAATCTTTAAACTGCAGATGTATTATTTGGGTGATGGGTAACAATGCAATAAATAAAAAAGTGAATTCTTTCAGACTTGCACCCCATATTAAGAATACCTTTAAATATGCACTTTATAGTCTATTGAAAGTGAGATTAACACTGTTTTTGGGTTGGGTGGTGGTGGTGTTGTGGGGTTTGGATTGCAATATTATGTGCTTCAATATTTAATTAGTGTGTGGGATAATGTATGCATTAAACATGAAATGTTATAGCTATATCACCCTCATTACATCTGAGGTAATGTGGCAGTCCGCAATTTTTCCACAGCCCTATGACTAAGGTTTAGTTTTGCAGAAACCCTGTGTTCTGACATATAGTCTCACAATAATAGGTTAGAGTGCATCAGAATAATCCCTTATTGTTGAAGAGTTAGTAGAGCATGCATTATGAAAGTGTGTATAAATCCTCCCTCCAACTTTAGAGCATACAGTATATTCCTTTGAGTTTGCTAATCATGTCAGGCTTGGGGCCAACTTTGTAAAGGTGTTAGGTGTTCAGTAAATATGGAAACCTCTGTGCAGTTTTAGGTTGCCAGGTAAGTTAAGAGTTAAAGAATTGACTCAAGTTTTTTTTTTCCCCAGACACCAGTATTTTATTTAATAGTATTGAGTGCTGGTGTGTGTTATTGGCAGCTAAAATCTGGCATGTTTGTAGACATCACTGTGTCTTGTGCCATTTGTAGTGCCCACCCTCCTGAAAATGCAGTGAATACTTCCTGTGAACAAAATGTAAAGAGTGATGTTCAAGCAGGGTTTATTTTTTATTTTCTATTTATTTTTTTTTTGTATTTTTGGAAGAAGTAGCCAAATGATTTGTTAGTAAAAACATAATTTTCTAACACAATGCCAAGAATAAAACACTATTTAAACAGAAAATAGTTTTGTTTGCTTTTTTCATGTGTGTGTATATTATTTTGACATTTGCATATATTTGTTTATTTTTCCTCCTAATAGCAAGACTAATCTGGATCGGATTGAATAAAGTTGTTCAAAAGTTACCATCCAGGCAACAATTTTGCTATTAATGCATAAAGGAATCTTCCTGGAGCTTGTTGCTTACTGAAGTGGACAAACAAATGAAACATGCTAGTGCTGTTTCCAGTGTCATAGAGAAGATCACAAAGCTAAGGCTTCATGGCTTAATGCATTTAGAAATTTTTGTTGGAAGCACGCAAAATACAGCAGACCTAAAAATGATTGGCATCCCTGATAAAAATGCTGATAAGACCTATTATAAACAATAAAAATAGTGAACCATATAAAATGTTCAAATGTAGAAAACTATCGGTTTTTATCTGCTATAATTATTTAAAAAAAGTTTTTTTAAGTACTTTTTCCCTAAATCGTACATTGCAGAAGTACTAAATCCCAGACTGTTTTAAATACCAAACTAATGCTAATCTGCAATCAGGTTTTCACTTATTGACCTGTTTATTAAATTGAAAACCACACCCAAGTCCCGTCACACCCCCAACAAAAAAATCAACTTGGGTAAAGACAACAATCACAATATAGTGATTGGCTTTATTATGGCAGAGTTTATTCCTCCATCTGCACCTTTGTAGTACCTGCTTATTCAGTGCAGGATGCTGGTGCCTATTCCAGCAGCATTGGGCATGTGGGAGTAATGACCCCTGTGTAGGTTGTCCGGCTATATAAGGGCCAGCATTGATTGATCAAGTCATCCTAACATGCATTTTGTTTGTAATGTGGAAGGAAAACTAAATGATCCGGAGAAATCTTGCTCAGTGAATGTTGTCCAAAGTAAATTTATCCTGAGTGTATATCTCTTCAACCCAATTCAGCAAATAATTGCAAGTAGTCTTTCCAGCACTTAATTTAGTTTACCTTGTCTCTGTCTACAAATTTTTAGTGTGGGCATAGATTTGTATGGATGCGCCGTTCCCACTGTTGAACGTTCTTGCTGAGTTTGGACCATTCTTGCACTGTTTGCCTTGCCAGCAGCACCAGATGCATAATCCCTGACTTACCATTTTCCATTTTGTGATTTAAAGCCTTTCACAAGTGTGCAGAATCCGTAGGATCTTTGGTAAGTTACTCACTGGAGTAATTGAAACACATTTGCTAGGTTGATCTAAACTTGATACAATGTGAAGAATAAGTACAGTACAGTACTTTATAAAGAATGATGTATGAGATTCTGACTCTGAATGTTGGAGTTCACTTGTTGGTGTTAAATACTAGATAGATACTTTATTAATCCCAAGGGGAAATTCACATTCTCCAGCAGCAGCATACTGATAAAAAAACAATATTCAATTAAAGAGTGATAAAAATGCAGGTATAATAGACTATGTATAATGTTAACGTTTACCCTCCCCGGTGGAATTGAAGAGTCGCATAGTGTGGGGGAGGAATGATCTCCTCAGTCTGTCGCTGAAGCTGCTCCTCTGTCTGGAGATGATACTGTTTAGTGGATGCAGTGGATTCTCCATGATTGACAGGAGCCTGGTGAGCGCCCGTCGCTCTGCCACGGATGTCAAACTGTCCAGCTCCATGCCTACAATAGAGCCTGCCTTCGTCACCAGTTTGTCCAGGCGTAAGGCGTCCCTCTTCTTTATGCTGCCTCCCCAGCACACCACCGCGTAGAAGAGGGTGCTTGCCACAACCGTCTGGTAGAACATCTGCAACATCTTATTGCAGATGTTGAAAGACGCCAGCCTTCTAAGGAAGTATAGGTAGCTCTGTCCTCTGTTGCACAGAGCATCAGTATTGGCAGTCCAGTCCAGTTTATCATTCAGCTGCACTCCCAGGTATTTATAGGTCTGCACACAGTCATCACTGCATCACTGGGTCCATGAGGGGCCTGGTCCTCCTAAAATCCACCACTATCTCCTTGGTTTTGCTGGTGTTCAGTTGTAGCTGGTTTGAGTCGCACCATTTAACAAAGTCTTTGATTAGGTTCCTATACTCCTCCTCCTGCCCACTCCTGATGCAGCCCATGATAGCAGTGTCTTCAGCGAACTTATGCATGTGGCAGGACTCCGAGTTGTATTGGAAGTCCGATGTATATAGGCTGAACAGGAATGGAGAAAGTACAGTCCACTGCGGTGCTCCTGTGTTGGTGACCACAATGTCAGACCTGCAGTTCCTGAAACGCACATACTGAGGTCTGTCTGTAAGATAGTCCACGATCCATGCCACCAGGTATGAATCTACTCCCATCTCTGTCAGCTTGTCCCTAAGGAGCAGAGGTTGGATGGTGTTGAAGGTGCTGGAGAAGTCCAGAAAGATAATTCTTACAGCACCACTGCCTCTGTCCAAGTGGGAGAGGGATTGGTGTAGCATATAGATGATGGCATCCTCCGCTCCCACCTTCTGGTATGCAAACTGCAGAAGGTCGAGGGTGTGGCGGACTTGTGGCCTCAGGTGGTGAAGCAGCAGTCGCTCTATGGTCTTCATCACGTGATGTCAGAGCAACAGGCCGGAAGTCATTCAGCTCACCAGGACGTAATACCTTTGGGACAGGGGTGATGCAAGATGTTTTCCAAAGCCTCGGGACTCTCCCCTGTTCCAGGTTCAGGTTGAAGATGCGCTGTAGAAGACTTCCCAGCTCCAATGCACAGGCCTCTTCAGCAGTCGTGGAGATACTCCATCTGGACCCACTGCTTTGCTGGCACGAAGTCTCCTCAGCTCTCTGCTTACCTGGGCTGCTGTAATTGTGCGTGGGGGGAAACTCTATCCTATGCTGGTATCAGCAGAAGGATGGGGGGGGAGGGGGTATTGCCTTCAAATAATTTTATTATTGTTTCTGTTGTGTAGATCTTTAGGAATTTCTTTTAGACTGGCAGGCCTGCACTTGTCTGTTAGTCATCCTTATTTACCTTAGTACTGGGCAAGGACTACCTAGGGGCTGGGATCAGTCAGGCATTGTACACAGTTGAATGAGTACTTTCACTTCCACCAATGATCTGGCTTGTTTTCTGAAATACATGATATATATATATATATCATTTTTTAACTTACTAGCTACTAGTCTTAAATTTAACATTTGAATTGATGGCTTCAGGCTTTGTTACGGATAGTAGCCACTGCAAAATGGATACATGGAGTTTAAATTTACAGATGAACTGAAATGCATGCAAATCCAGGCAATAGCTTATCATGACTGCACTTCAAACGGCCTGCAAACATGGATGGAGTTGTGAAGAAGACCTGAAGGCTGCCTTATGTGTGCAACACCTGCAACAGTAAGAGACACTGAGAAAATGAAAGTGGGTAGTGTTAAATACTCCCCTGATCAGCTACTTATACTGCACTCACGAGCACCTATAATCAGCTCAGTTTCAGCTCTTAGGAGGGGGACTGATCATTTGCAATAATGAGTAATGTTAAATGGAACATATTATAGATTAGTTCAGTTTGCTGAAATTTTAGCTGTTGGAATTCGTCAACGTTATGTGCCCAGGGGAATACATTATGTGATCCTTATTAATGTTTATATTCCACCCTCCATAAATGGGAACCTAGCAACAGAAATGATTCACTCTTGTTACCAAACACTTCAATGATGACTCACTCTGACACTACAGTTATACTATGCAGTGACATCAGCTATGTGACTCTGAAACAAACGATGTCACATTTCTGTCAGTTGGTGACTTGTTCCACTCGAGGAAACAACAAACTGGACCTGCTGTATTCCTGCCTTTAAGTGTAATGTACTTGCTCCTTCAGGCAGTTCTGCCCCCAATCTGATTCCTCTTATTCCCAAGCCTGTTATTAAATAAAAACCTGTTGCCACCAGAATAGTGAGGAATTAGAGCCTGGAGGCTGAAATAGCTCTGAACGACTGTTTCCAAATGACAGAGCAGGAAATGACATGCAAGTCAAAAGAGGACAGTATTGAGGAACTCTGTTGCTGCATTACAGACTGTATTAACTTCTGTATTGACACGGTAGTACACACAAAGACAATACTTTGCTTTCCAAACAACAAGCCTTGGATTACTAAGGAGCTGAAAGGTCTCCTGAATGAGAAAAAGAGAGCACTCAAATTTGGTGACAAAAGAGTGAGCTGAGTGAAGGAAAGGAAGCTTACAATACTAAAATAGAAAACAAAGTCAGAATAGCATGAAGGATGTCTCGAATGGATTGGGTATAATTACTGGTCTCAAGCAATCCATGGCTCAGGTGCTAGAACGGGATGTGGATAAAGCTAACGCACTGAACCAGTTTTTTAATAGATTTTCCCACCCAATTCCACCTTCTTCCAGTGACCAGTCTCCCTACTACATCAACAACTCCTACCATGTCATTTGGAATGGCTAGTGACAAATTCACCTCTGACCATTAGTGTGGGCTGTCCATGACTGAAGACCAAGTAAAGAGATAACTGAGGAAGCTACACATAGGATAAGCTGAAGGACCAGATGGAGTCAGTCCTCGAGTTCTTACAGCCTGTGCTGACCAACTTTGTGGTGTCCTCTGTCACCTATTCATTCTGTCCCTAAGGCTTCAGAAAGTGCCACTGCTGTGGAAAACACCCTGCATTTTTCATGTTCCGAAGAAGGTAGGTGTCTCTTTACCTAATGAATACAGACCAGTGGCATTTATGTTTCACATCATGAAGACCTTTGAGAGACTGATCTTGATCTACATGAGTTCTCTTGTGATAGATCACCTGGATCCACTGCAGTTTGCCTAGCAGACAAAGATTGGAGTGAACAATGCTATGCTATCCTCTATCTGCTCCACAAGGCTTATTCTTATCTGGACAAAGCTGGCAGCACTGTGAGGATTATGTTTTTTATTTCTCCAGTGCCTTCAATACCATCTGTCATCACTGTTAAAGGGTAAGGTGGATGAGCCCGTGGTGTCCTGGATAATGGACTATCCATCAGACAGACTGCAATTTGTAACAAAGGAGAGAATTAAAACAGTTATAACTGAGTGCCACTATCAACAATGCTGCACATCCTACCTGCGACACTAACACTGAGGACTTTCAGCCAACAAATTTTTCAGGAGAAATTTATCAAGAAACGCTACTGGGGATCCTTTAAACCAACAGCAATACATCTGCATAATGTCACAGTGTGTTTGTGACAGCCAAGTCAGAACTTTTCTTTCTTTTGAATTTTTCTTGCTTAGTAGTAATTCCAATGTGTGTTCAGACCGAAGTGTGTGTGTATTTATTTATTTACTTACTTGTCACTCATTTTACTTATTTATTTAAAAAGCTTCTGTAAAAAGCACAATTTCCCACTAGGGACAAATGAAGATCGATCGATTGATCTATCTATCTATCGTTTAATCTGTCCTCAAAACTGCTCGATCCAGGATGTGGTCATATGAGACGAAACACTAATTAATATTTAATTTATAGATATTGTCTAACCTACTCAATGCACTTTACAGTGACAATGCAGAACTACTTTGATCACTACCAGTATGTAGCATCCACCTGGATGATGTGACACCAGTAGTCTCACCATACATTAGCTATTAGATGGTGAAGGGGTGAGAGAGATAACTAGCCAGTAAGGAGCAGGGGATAATTAGGGACTCAGAATGTCCAGGTTGTTGTGGACAATTTAAACAGGACATCAGGGTACACCCCGCTCTTTTTGAGGGATCTTTCATGACCAAATTGAGTCAGGACCTCGGTTTTACATCTCAGCCAAAGAATGGTGCCCATTATAACAGCACAATGACCCTGTTACTGCACTGGCATTGGAATCAACACATAAACCACAGGGTAAGCGGCCCCTGATTACCTCACCAACACCTCATTTAGCAGCAAGCCAAGATTTTCTTTGTTGGTCTCCCATCCAAGTACTGCTTGGGCCCAAATAAGTTTAACTTTGGGTGATTACCTGTTCTCAATTCCAGGTGGTGAGGCTGCTGGCATTAAAATAAATAGCAATTAGGTAATACAATAGTTTGGCCAATGCAGCACTTTATCTCTATTCACGGTTTATGCATCTTTAACCTAGGCTGAGGCCATCTGACTAAATAATATTTTGTTTGGATGTCTTTTTGGAACGTTTCAAGCAGACATACACTCTTTAAAATAATGATTATTTAATTACACTGTATGGTTCTTTATGGGTTGTGTGGTTCCTTGTAGGTCATTGCTTGACCAAGCAGCATTTCATTCTGGGAAGGGCTTTGTGCTTTGAAAAACTTCTTAATTTGAGGGAAAAAAAATCCAGAAATCTGTAATGTATGGTTGACTACCTAGAAGGACACCAACCTGAACTTAGCCTGTGTTACTGTATGTATGCAGCAAGAGTCCTTTTAAACTCATAACCCATTGGCATTTCATAAATCTGTTACCTTCTATTCATGGTTGTTCACTGTATGGATCCTGTTACATACCTAAATAAATAAAGGTTCATTCTGGAACCTTCATGAGGATGGTTCTTCAGAGAACCAAAAATGGTCCCCCTATGGCATCGCTCTGAACAGCCACTCTGGCACCATTATTTTTAAGAGTGTCCCCTCTGGCAGTTTACCACTGTTTGGGCACATTACCAAGAGACAGTGCTCAGCTTTTAGAAAGCCACCCATCAATCTTCTGAACCTACCTTCTTCATTGCATTGACATGAAGCCTACCCTAGTACTGGAAAAACACCAGATCGATACTGGGTACAGCCAATGACACCATCATTTCCTCATTCCAAGCCAATCTGGAAACCAAAACTGACCTGAGCAGAAACCGGCAAAATTCTGTTTAACAGAGAGTAATTCTTGATAATGGAGCCATGAGACGTAAGAATTTGAGTACATTGTCCAGTAATCAATTACTCGACGGCCTGGGCCATGGCTTGATCCCCTCACTGGTATGGCTTGTTTCTCCTTGAAGTTGGATGATTGGTTCGTCAGCAGACCTTTAGCACAGCTTAATCTCCGGGTTCACATTCAAGTGCCATTATTTATCATGTGCTAGGAAAAACAGCTTTTACCTGCATGTGCAAAGACTTTGAGATTTTGTTCCATATTAGTCAGTATTGCAGTACTTCAGCTGTAATTATTGAGAGTTACTTATGGATCTCAAAATAATATCTCATAAGTTGTTAGGCCTTATCAAAAATAATGCTATAGGTAAAACAGATGGCTCTGCTTGTCTCTTGGTCGATTTGTTTTTAATAGTCAAAAATAAATTCTGCAGGTGGTAAGCACAATTCACAAGTTTTCATTCATTGTATCCATTATGTTCAAAAACAGATCCCTCTATAAAAAAAATCCTCTATAGTTCTGTCTGCTTTGGCCATTATTGTGGAACCCACTCAATTAAAAGCATATTCATCATAACAAATGTATTTTCCACTATGTCTAAGACTAACAAGATAAATTACCACAATATAAAATAAAGTCAATCTTAATATATACTGTATACCAAGGGAAAAGATCATGCAATTTGTCTCACAATATTCAAACATAATATTCACATAACCTTTGCTGTTATGAAATTTGACTTTGAAAACTAAAATAAATCTAAAATGAATTTACTATAAAACATCATAAGCTCCCCCCTTATTGACAATTTTTCTATTATTTTTGCTATGTTTAGAGGATATATGGAGCAAGATGGTAGCAGTCACTAAGGACCTTGAAACTGATACCATTAGTAAGACAATTTGATGAGAGCCAAATGTTATAATTCTAAAGATGATACAAAAACATCCGGAGACAACAACAAAGAAATGGTGAAGACAGAGTGGTGTGGAGGTTATTAGTTAAAAAGCCATGTACTGTGGAGTTTCCTGAAGAAATTATGAAAATTCTAGTTGATTATTTTAAAAAGAAATTTGTTTGTCTCTATGTTCACTGCACCCTTCCCCTAATTAAATGTCAGTATAACACCAGTGTCCTCCAGAGAAAATCTCTCAGCATAGCAGGCAGACGTTAAGAAAGAATTCCTCAGTCTGGTGGACTGGTGATGAATTCCTGATTAATTTAGAAATGAGTTCAAAATAAGCTAAAAGAGTTAAGCTCCATGTTCCCTTTCTCCATTTTTCTAATTACAGAAAATTGTTCAAGTGTATGCAGTATTGATATTTAAATCATTTATGAAAGAAATGTATTTTCCACTATGTCTAAGACTAACAAGATAATTTATATGAAATATTTTTTATTTCCCACATTACATTCTTTAAATTATTTCAATAGTTATGTAGATCAATAGAAATTATACTGAAACACATCCATTAATATCAATGAACATGTCTTAAAACTTAATAGTCTGTTTATACATATTCCAGCTATATTTCTTTAAGCCCTTGTTTTACTAACTAATTAAAATGAACACATACATTTTTACTTTAGGCTTTAGAATTTAACAGGTGCCAGGAATGTTTCATTAGAATTTCAAATGATAGGAAATGAAACTAAACGTTCCATCAGGCATGTAGTCATTCAAATACAACATTCTATTCTATTTCACATTTAAGTATACAAGTATTTATAACACAAGAAGTGGATGGGAAACATAAATCAATACATCACATTGTAGAAAATGCCTTATAACTAAAAATCTATTTGTATTTAAAATACTTTCAATTTAGGCAGTGCATCACATCATTGCATACAGTACTTTAAAGAAAATATTGTGATATATATAAAATTTAGCTACTATGCTTAACAATATTGATTTCTTTTATCCATAACTTCCTGTTAAGGCTAGTTGTTAATGCACACATTTTTCGTTGATATCCTACAAGATGTTTCTTGCTTCTTTTCCAGAGTGTTGATTCTGTAGAAAAAGCACAGTCTACCATTTTGTTAGTTAACCCCCATTATGTACAGGATATTTTAGTATGGAACACTAGACTGGAGCCAGTGCTCATCACCAGCTTCCTTACTATTTTAAAGAATACCTTAGAACTTTCTTCCATTTGAGTACAGCATGGCTAGTACTCAAAGGAAAAGGGTATACACATTTATACTAAATCTGGAAACCGTTTATTGGATCTAATCTTATCCATTTAAGTTTAAATTCAAAACATATTGTGATGTGTGAGTCCCTGTCTTGCTCCCCAAAACACGAGGCTGAGTCTCAGTACTTTAGCAAAACCAGCTTTATTCAGCTTGAAACAGGAACAGCACAGTTATTTATTGTAGCGGGGTCTACCACTCTCCTATACACAGACACAGAAATCAGGCAGGGTCGTGACCAGGTCGGTGGCCAAGTTATACTGTTCCCTGTATTTATAATGTTCCTTGCATAACCCATCGATTGCAAGCGTTTATAGTGTGATTGACTTGGATCTGCTTTAGCTGCGAGTCGCTGCAGCATTGGGAGTCTATGGTTGTCCCTGCAACTGATAAACTGTCTTCCACAAATGCTGCGATTGCGCTTTCGGGATGCTCTTCAGCGTGTCGTACCATTGAGGGAGTCCTAAAAGAGTTTAGAAACCTTACAATATATATTTATGTATGTCTTTATCAATTGCTTTATCATTTCAAACTACATCACATATTTTCACACATTGTCTTTAACCAAACATATTCCCAAACTCACTTAAATTCCTTCAGAAATACTTCAGTCAACCCATTTTTATTAGCAGACGAGAACTGTACAGATTTTATATCCAAACAAATCTATTTTTTTAGAGACAAATACATCCTCAGAGGCCTCTGCAGGAATACTCTGTGAAACCCTGAAGGCTTTCTTAAGAGGACAAATTACCTCATATCTTTCCCACAGAAATAAATTGGAAACCAAGAAGGTATCCGAGCTAATCAGTGAAATTACTAGAATAGATCAAGAACATGCCAGGTGCCCAAGTGAGGTACTTCATAGGAAAAGACATGCTCTGCATTGAGAACTCAACCACTTAACAGCTAAAGAAATTGAACAACTCATTTTAAAATCAAGACATCATTACTATGAACATGGAGAGAAAGCTAATAAGATCTTAGCTCAACAAATCCACAAGCAAGAAGTTCGCAATGCAATCCCAGCAATTACCAACACAAACTGAGAAAAAAATTATTGACCATAAAAATATAATGCACGCATTTAGAGACAACTATAAATCCTTATACTCTACTGAGATTAAAGAACACAAGACACAATTTAAGGCATTTCTGGGCACATTACAGATACCACAAACAGATAATCTTAGGGCAGAGGAATTGGATAAACCTCTGGCACTATCAGAATTACTAGATGCTATAAACTCACTTCAGAGTGAGAAAGCAGCAGGCCCTGATGGCTACCCTGCTGAAGTTTATAAAAGATTTTCAGTTAAGTTACCTTCTATTAGTTAACTTCTACCCTTCCATTAGCAACATTTACAGAAGCTAGAGAAAATAAAATTCTACCTCAAACTTTTCACCAAGCATTAATTATCGTCTTTCCTAAACAAAATAAGGACTTATTAAAATGTGCATCGTACAGACCAATCTCATTTCTGAATAACGATGTTAAGATACTCTACAAAGTCCTAGCTAGAAGAATGGAGAAAGTGCCTCCTTTGGTAATAGCACCAAACTGGATTTATTAAAGGCAGACACTGGTGAATGTAATATATTCACCAACAAAGTCAAACACCCTGGAGATATTATTATTATTGGATGCAGAAAAAGCATTTGACATGTTTGAATGGAACTACCTTTTCGCTACATTGGAGAAATTTGGATTTGGCCCGAACATTTGTGCATGGATTAAACTACTGTATATCAGTCCAGAAACTTCAGTTAGTATTAACAATATTAAGTCAGACTACTTTAGATAGATAGATAGATAGATAGATAGATAGATAGATAGATAGATAGATAGATAGATAGATAGATAGATAGATAGATAGATAGATAGATAGATAGATAGATAGATAGATAGAGTCATATAAAAACGTTTGGGAACCCCTCTTAATACTTTGGATTTTTGTTTATCATTGGCTGAGATTTCAAAGTAGCAACTTCCTTTTAATGTATGACATGCCTTATGGAAACAGTAGTATTTCAGCAGTGACATTAAATTTATTGGATTAACAGAAAATATGCAATATGCATCATAACAAAATTAGACAGGTGCATAAATTTGGGCACCTAGCAAAGATATTACATCAATACTTAGTTGAGCCTCCTTTTGCAAATATAACAGCCTCTAGATGCATCTTATAGCCTTTAATGAGTGTCTGGATTCTGGATGGAGGTATTTTTGACCGTTCTTCCATATAAAATCTCTCCAGTTAAATTTGATGGCTGCCAAGCATGGACAGCCTGCTTCAAATCATCCCATAGATTTTCGATGATATTCAAGTCAGGGGACTGGGACGGCCATTCCAGAACATTGTACTTTTCCCTCTGCATGAATGCCTTTGTAGATTTCGAACTGTGTTTGGGTCATTGTCTTGTTGGAATATCCAACCCCTGCGTAACTTCAACTTTGTGACTGATGCTTGAACATTATCCTGAAGAATTTGTTGATATTGGGTTGAATTCATCCAACCCTCGACTTTAACAAGGGCCACAGTCCCTGAACTAGCCACACAGCCCCACACCATGATGGAACCTCCACCAAATTTGACAGTAGGTAGCAGGTGTTTTTCTTGGAATGCGGTGTTCTTCTTCCGCCATGCAATGCGCTTTTTGTTATGACCAAATAACTCAATTTTTGTCTCATCAGTCCAAAGCACTTTGTTCCAAAATGAATCTGGCTTGTCTAAATGAGCATTTGAATACAACAAGCGACTCTGTTTGTGGAGTGAGTGCAGAAAGGGCTTCTTTCTCATCACCCTGCCATACAGATGTTCTTTATGCAAATTGTGCTAAATTTTAGAACGATGTACAGATTCACCATTTGCAGCAAGATGTTCTTGCAGGTCTTTGGAGGTGATCTGTGGGTTGTCTGTAACCATTCTCACAATCCTGCGCATATGCCACTCCTGTATTTTTCTTGGCCTGCCAGACCTAAGTTTAACAGCAACTGTGCCTGTGGCCTTCCATTTCCTGATTCCATTCCTTACAGTTGAAACTGACAGTTTAAACCTCTGAGATAGCTTTTTGTAGCCTTCCCCTTAACCATGAAACTGAACAATCTTTGTTTTCAGATCTTTTGAGAGTTGCTTTGAGGATCCCATGCTGTCATTTTCAGAGGAGAGTCAAAGGGAAGCACAACTTGCAATTGACCACCTTAAATACCTTCTCTCATGATTGGACACACCTGTCTATGAAGTTCAAGGCTTAATGAGCTAATCCAACCAATTTGGTGTTGCAAGTAATCAGTATTGAGCAGTTACATGCATTCAAATCAGCAAAATTACAAGGGGACCCACATTTTTGCACAGCCAGTTTTTCACATTTGATTTAATGTCATACAACTAAATACTGCTTGTTCGGAAAACACCCCAGTACTAGTTCCTATGTTCCTAGGAAATGAAAGACATACCACTGTTATCTTTTTTGTTGAAAGTAGAGTCAATTATTATGCAGGTTGAGAGGAGTTCCCAAACTTTTTCATATGACTGTAGATAGATAGATAGATAGATAGATAGATAGATAGATAGATAGATAGATAGATAGATAGATAGATAGATAGATAGATAGATAGATAGATAGATAGATAGATAGATAGATACTTTATTAATCCCAAGGGGAAATTCACATACTCCAGCAGCAGTATACTGATACAAAACCAATATTAAATTAAAGAGTGATAAAAATGCAGGTAAAACAGACAATAACTTTGTATAATGTTAACGTTTACCCCACCCCACCCCCCCGGGTGGAATTGAAGAGTCGCATAGTGTGGGAGAGGAACGATCTCCTCAGTCTGTCAGTGGAGCAGGACATTGAAAGCAGTCTAGTCGCTGAAGCTGCTCCTCTGTCTGGAGATAACACTGTTTAGTGGATGCAGTGGATTCTCCATGATTGACAGGAGCCTGCTCAGTGCCCGTCACTCTGCCACAGATGTCAAACTGTCCAGCTCCATGCCTACAATAGAGCCTGCCTTCCTCACCAGTTTGTCCAGGGCAAGTACTCTGGGCAAGTAATAGGGACACAAACTTACGGCCAACCGTTCGATGTCTCTGCAGCAAGTGGAGATTTTTACATTTACATGTCCAGAGTTGCACCATCTTGTATTCACACAGAGAGCGAGTCCTCCTCCTTTCTGCTTCCCACAGGTATTTGCGTCTCTGTCCGCTCTAACTGTGCTAAACCCGGGTAGCTCCACGTTAGCATCTGGGATGTTAATTGTTAGCCATGTTTCACAAAAACACAACAAACTGCATTCTCAGTAGGTCCAGACATTTTTCACCAGCGTGGTCAGTTCATCGATCTTATTTGGTAGTGAGTTTACATTTCCCAGGATCACAGAAGGTACTGAAGGCTTGTAACACCACTTTCTCACAAGCCGCCTCGCCTTTAGCTTAGCTCCGGCTCTGCTGCCACGATACCGCCTTCTTACCTCATCAGGTAAATAGGGAACCACACAGGCACGGACAGCGCTTGAAGTTGACTACCTGAATAGACAAGTCGCGGCGTGTAAAAATCCATGTCCAAGTAGTAAAAAGTGTCCAGGGAACGAATCCACATAAAAGAAAGTGGTAGGAGTGATCAGTGAAATAGATAAAATAGATAAAAAGGTAGAAAGATAAAGTTGTACACGGAGCTGCTGGAAAGGCTGCCACTCGTGGCGGCACCTGAGTCATTCGAAGCTAGAACATGGTACCAGACAAGGACGCCCCTTGTCACCACTGCTTTTTGCAGTACCCATTGACTCACTGGCAATTCACTGTCGAAATGCTTATGAGATAAAGGGGATTATTAGAGAAGGACTTGAACAGAAAATATCTCTATATGCAGATGATATGGTACTGTATATTTCAGATCCACAAAATACTGTGCATGCAGTCCTAACAGCACTAACAGAATTTCAAAAGATTTCTGGTCTCAGAATTAATTTGAACAAAAGTGTGATCTTTCCAGTGAATTCTCAAACATACAACATTAGATTGGACACCTTCCCTTTTATCATTGCAGATCAGTTTAAATATCTAGGGGTAAACATCACAAGAAAACATAAAGCTCTTTATCAACAAAATGTTGCTGTCTGTATGGAAAAAATTAAGCAAGGCTTGCATAGATGGTCATCTCACTTTAGCTGAAAGAATTAACATTGTTAAGATGAATGCCCTTCCTAAGCTTCTTTTTTATGTCAAAACATTCCAATATACATCAATGAATCTTTTTTTAAGAAATTAGACTCGACCATAACCTCATTTATTTGGAATTCAAAACATCGACGTAGCTAAAAGGCAACCCTACAAAGACCTAAGGCAGAAGGTGGAATGGCTCTACTTAACTTTCAGTTTTATTACTGGGTAGCAAACATACAAGCTATAAAAACCTGAACATGGACACAAATAGATGAAAATACACAGGCTAGTCCACAATAGAAATAAAATTGTTCAGTACTTCTTTATATTCCTTGCTTTGTACCCCAATAAATACAAGTCATCGCCAATATGCTAACAACCCAATTGTGCTTCACTCACACAGAATATGGAACCAATGTAGGAAGTATTTTAATTTAGAGAAGCTTTTATTTGTGGCACCTCTGCACGAGAAACACCTTTTCCCACCCTCTCAAACGTATGCAGTTTTTAATGCCTGGAAAACATCCAGGATTAAATCACTTAGAGATCTGTACATAGACAATGTTTTTGCATCCAATGAACAATTACACTCCAAATTTAACTTACCAGCAACACATTTCTTTCACTACGTTGAAATTAGAAACTTTGTTAAACAGAACCTGTCCAGTTTTCCTTACCTCCCACCTACCTCTATGCCGGATAAAATATTGATCAGTCTTGAGGACTCAGACAGCATTTCTGTAATATATAAAACCATTTTACAGTCACCCCCTTTCAATGATCCAAGAGTACAGTGGGAAAAGGATCTCTCACTCAACATCTCAGAAAAGGAGTGGAAAGTAGCAATACACAAATCATAGAATTATTCAACTTAAAATTATATATCGAGTGCATCTCTCTCGTTTAAAATTGTCCAAAATGTTTATATATTCTTCCCTCACTCAAATTGTTGATTAGAACAAAGAAACCCACTACAGCATCTGATGACTTAACCTCTGTTGCTGCAACATCTAATAAGATTTACAAGCTGCAATGTCTACTTAGGCACAAAAAGAACATACCATCACCACACAGAAAACATAAACCTTACATTCTATACCAATGACTTAAATTTTAACTTTTAATCTATGCCCTATTCTTTTTCTAACAACACCTGTACAAACACAAAAAGGACATACCATACCCGTTGCTCTCAGACTCTCAACCCACCATTCATTCACTCAGTTGGTCAATCTCATTACAATGTGTTAATAACATCTTTGATCTCACCCCACTTCCTGCTTTACCTTCAATAAAATTCTACTCTTTTCATGCATAGTAATTATGTCATTTTCAGTATGTTCCTGGTTTTATCCCATCAATTGCAATATTCATCATTAATTCTTTACCTAAGCATCTTGTTAACAATGGTAATGTCCTTCCCAATTAGAACTTTCTCGGGAAGCCCTAGCTTTCCTGATTGAACCCAAACCATGGGTCTGTTTGTCCAAAAGCAGGTTGCTGTTGGTACCGATTTTTTGGGATAATTCTCCCTTACTCTGAGCTCACCAATTACAACCTTGTTGCCATGGGTTCACTAAACAATTCCTTCTGAAACGTCCTGGTCGACCACATCTTTGACACACCCCGGATGGATTTTTAGGTGTCACTTTATTTCGACCTTTTTACCATCCCTTATCCCAGTCTAGTTGCTGGACATACATAAATGCTCCGATACATTACCCACCACCTTGCTCATGAATGTCAGGGAGGCTAACTGCCAGGTTCTCTAAGACTTTTCTGTGGAACGTGTTGTGTTCTTGTCCCCATAATCTTTCTGTCTCCTCTAAGTTTCTGGGCTCAAGTAATTCTGTCTCCTCTCTCTCTGGGCTCAAGTAATTATTTTCCATTAATCCCAGACAGCTGTACAGACATTTGACCCCTCAGTATCTATAACCTTTTTATTAAGTTATTATTATTTTTTAACTAGATCTACACTCCTCCTTTGAATGACCTATCAATTCTGCCCTCTTAATTGAATGCCCCCTTGGCATTATCAAAACCAAGGTGACTTTCTGCTAAGGTCGTTCGGCACTTCTCCTGGAGCATAGGAATAATCTTATACAAAATGTGCAGGCTCTTTCTCTTATAGTAACACTCAGCCCCAGTCCGGTATGTTATTTGAGATAACCCATACAAACTGGCATGGCTCCCACATTGGTAGTAAACACCAAGTCCCATGTTGTAATCCGCTATTTGAAATCCTTCCTAATTAATCCTTTATTACAATAGCTGTTTACCGAAGATAATTAAGCCCTTCAACCCCAGAATAATGGTGCCTTTTCCTAGTTAATTTGCTATCATAATAGCCGGTTACCAAAGAATCAGCCTGCGTCCCCAGACCTTAGCATTGGAGCGGTATTCAATAGGATGTTTACCTGCTGTCCACACACTCCAATGGAACTACTTAGTGTAATTCATTGAGGCGGCCTTCCAACTGGCCAAGTTCATCTCTTTTCAACAGTGATTCAGCAGTGATCCAGTGGAGCAGGATTAAACAAGATTTTTTTTGTCTCTAACTCAGCCCCTCACTAATTTTACTGGAAGAATAAACCTACAGTGAAGCAGTACCTCAAGAACTTTCATCCACCTACGGGTCCCCAAATACACTTCCATTATATTGGGCAGCAGCATGGTGACCTATAAGTACTCTATAGGCTCTCCATTATTTACAAACTTAATACAATAATCCCTCAATTTGACCCCTCAGTTCTGCACTTTCACTGCTCTCTCCACACTTCCTGGTTCTAAAAGAGAAGTGTCTCCTTTGGTGAGGTGAAATCCCAGTGAAGCCAATACATAAAATTTAACAGTGAAAGATTGCTTAGATTTTAAAGGGTGCCAAGTTTTTTGTCTAGAGAACAGAGCATCACCCTGAGGAACAGAAATGTAAAGCGTTGCAAACTGAAAAGTATTTTCAAGAAAATGGTGTGTGAAAGTAAAACCTTAAATAGGAAAAGAGTAGTGCGGAGAGTGATAACGGGTATTCCAATAGATGAAGATTTGGAAAAACTTACGGAGGTCAAGTGAGTGGAATTAAAAGGCTACTTTTTTGGTCTCGTCCGTTATAGGAGATGGACGTCTGAAGCAGGGCTCCGCTAGCAGTGGCTTTATTTTCCCACGTATTTTATATTATTTATTATGTATTTTCAAGCAAGGAGGAAGCTGAAAAGGAAGTAAAGAAGCTGTTTCCGACACTCTTTTGAAAGTTAATAAGGAGCCGTATTCTGTCAAGGCATGGGAAGGACCTATCATCTGCTGTCGGATCCATTTTTAAAGAGACTGGTATTATAATTATACATCCTTTTCTTTACTTGGACATTATATGTTTATGTCTTAATTACAGTTATAGACGTGAGTGTGGAAGTAATTAAAGTAGGGTTTGTTTTTAGGTTTTGTTTCTTTTACTACCTTTAAGTAGACTGTTTAACATCATACTCTTGGTTTATTGCTATTTCTACTATTACATTACTATTACATTACTATTATATTTATACTATTACATTATACTATTACATTAGGATTTACTATGTTTATCCTAAACTACTTTTTAAAATCATTCCCAGGGTTCATTCTTTTATTATCTTAATATCTTAAAATTGCTGAAGATTATTTTAAGCTTAAAGACTGTTAATGATTATATTTTCGGCAGATAGTATTTAGAATTCAGCTGCAATAGATATCTCTTTGTTTTAATTCTCAAACACCGCTGCGGGGTGGGGTTTGATTTGTTTTGGACGTGCTCTGTCTCTTTGTATGTCAGAGGACTGGGACATCGCGAAGTGGGATCAAGCCTCATGTGGGGAGGCAAAATGGGTGGGTGGGGGGATAAAGGGGGGAGAGAAGGAGAGCAGGCTATATCTAATCTATTCTTCTAATCCTTATAACTATAAATGTCAATGCAACAATAGGTTAAAATGCAATAACTCATGGGGAATTTTGAAATTAAGATTAAAACTGCCTCACTACCAGTTAAGACTATAAAATGACATTAAAAACTCAGAATCAATGTCTCCATGATGGGACAGTTAACTTTGTGCACTGGAATGTTAAAGGCTTGAATCACGAATTAAAGAGAAAGAACGTATGCTCTCACCTAACAGGCTTAAACGCTAAAATAGTATTTTTACAGGAGACCCACTTGCTAAGCAAGGATCAGTTTAGACTACAAAAAGACTGGACTGACCAAATGTTCCATTCTAGCTTTATAAAGAAAACTAGAGGGGTGGGAATTCTCATACACAGAACAGTTCCATTTGTAGCATCAGATGTAGTATCGGATCCTGAAGGGAGATATGTGATGGTCATGGGAAACTTATTTAACAGTAAAATGATTTTGATAAATGTTTATGCACCCAATGTCGATGATAAGGAATTCATGCAAAATCTATTTGCATCCATTCCCAATGTGAACACTCATAAAATTATAATGGATGGGGATTTTAATTGTGTTTTAAATCCACTCTTAGATAGGACTCCTGTGACAGGGGGGACGACATCTAACACTGCAAAGACAATTACTCAGTTTTTAACTGACCACAACTCATCAGACCCCTGGAGGTTTCTTAACCCAAACTCAAGATCATATTCATTCTACTCACCAGTGCATCATAGCTACTCAAGAATTGATTATTTTTTTATAGATAATAATTTCCTGCCTATGATTAAATCGTGCAAATACAACACAATTGTTATCTCCGACCATGCCCCTCTAGTCTTGGAGCTAAAATCTTTAAGCCCCTCACACTCACCTCGTAGATGGTGTCTTAACCCTCTTCGATTAGCAGACGAGAACTGCACAGAATTTATATCCAAACAAATCAGCTTCTTCCTAGAGACAAACATGCCCACAGAGGTTTCTGCAGGAACACTCTGGGAAACTCTAAAGGCCTTCTTAAGAGGACAGATTATTTCATATCTTTCCCACAGAAATAAATTAGAAACCAAGAAACTGTCAGAGCTAAGAAGCTAAATTACTAGAATAGATGAAGAACAAGCCAGGCATCCAAGTGAAGCTCTTCACAGGAAAAGGGAGGCCCTGCATACAGAACTCAACATCTTAACAACTAAAGAAACTGAACAACTTATTTATAAGTCAAGACATCATTACTATGAACACGGAGAGAAAGCTAATAAGCTTTTAGCTCAACAAATTCACAAACAAGAAGTTCGCAATGCAATGCCAGTAATCACCAACACGAATGGAGAAGAAATCATTGACCATTAAAATATAATGCACGCATTTAGAGATTATTATAAATCCTTATATTCTACTGAGTTCAAAGAAGACAACACACAATCTAATGCATTTCTGGATACATTACAGACACCACACAAATAGATGCTTTAAGTGCTAAGGAACTGGATAAACCTCTGACGCCAACAGAATTACTAGATGCTATAAAGTCACTTCAAAGCGGGAAATCAGCAGGCCTTGATGGTTACCCCGTAGAATTTTATAAGAAATTTTCCACACAGCTACCTCCCTTCTTATTGGCAACATTTACAGAAGCTAGAGACAACCAAATACTACCTCAAACATTTTGTCAAGCATTAATCACTGTCTTTCCTAAACAAAATAAGGACTTGTTACAATGTGCATCATACAGACCAATTTCACTCCTGAATAATGATGTTAAGATACTCTCAAAAATTCAAGGTAGAAGGATGGAGAAAGTGCTGCCCTCGATAATATCATAGGATCAAACTGGATTTATTAAAGACCGACACCTATCTTCCAATCTCCAACGCTTGTTTAATGTTATATATTCACCAGCAAAATCAAACACCCCAGAGATATTACTATCATTAGACGCAGAAAAAGCATTTGATATGATTGAATGGAACTAACTTTTCACTGCATTGGAGAAATTTGGGTTTGGCCCGAATATTTATACATGGATCAAACTACTGTATACCAATCCAGAAACTTCAGTTTGTATTAACAACATTTGTTCAGACTACTTTAAGCTAGAATGTGTTACCAGACAAGGATGTCCCTTGTCACCACTGCTATTTGCAATCGCCATTGAACCACTGGTGGTTCACTGTCGAAATTCCTATCAGATAAAGGGGATTATCAGAGAAGGACTGGAACAGAAAATTTCTCTATATGCAGATGATATGGTTTTATATATATCAGACCCAGAAAACACTGTGCCTGCAGTTTTAACAGCACTCACAGAATTTCAAAAGATATCTGGTCTTAGAATTAATCTGAATAAAAGTATACTCTTTCCAGTGAATTCACAAGCATATAATATTAGATCAGTTTAAATACCTAGATATCACAAGTAAACATACAGCTCTTTATCAACAAAATTTTGCCGTCTATATGGAAAAAATTAAGCAAGACTTGCATAGATGGTCAACCCTTCATCTCACTCTAGCCGGAAGAATTAACGTTCTTAAGATGAATATCCTTCCTAAACTTCTTTTTTTATTTCAAAACATTCCAATATATATCAATAAATCGTTTTTTAAGCAATTAGATTCAACAATAACCTCATTCATTTGGAACTCAAAACACCCACGTATCCGAAGAGCGACCCTACAAAGACAGGCAGAAGGTGGCATGGCTTTACCTAATTTTCAGTTTTATTACTGGGCAGCAAACATACAAGCCATAAAAACCTGGACACAAAAAAATGAACATACACAGGCTTGGTTCACAATAGAAGTAAAATCCTGTTGTACTTCTTTATACTCCCTGCTCTGCGCTCCAATAAATGCAAGTTATCGCAAATATACTAATAACCCAATAGTGCTTTACTCACTTAGAATATGGAACCAACTTAGAAAGCATTTTAAGATGGAAAATCTTTTATCCGTGGCACCTCTGCAAGAGAACCACCTCTTTCAACCCTCGCAAACATATCCAGTTTTTAATATCTAGAAAAGTTTTGGGATTAAAATGCTCAGAGATCTTTATATAGACAACATATTTGCATCTTTTGAACAATTACGTTCCAAATTCAACCTCCCAGCTACACATTTCTTTTACTATCTTCAAATTAGAAATTTTGTTAAACAGAATCTCCCCGATTTTCCTCACCTCGTACCCTCCACCATGCTGGAAAAAATACTGCTCAATTTCGAGGAATTAAACATCATTTCCGCATTATATAACACTAGCCAACCCGCGGCGTAGCATACGCTGCATAATTATGTATTGATGGGTGAACACTTCCTGAAAGACACAGTTGTCCAAATGGGGTTGGTTTTGAGGATACGACTGTAGGTGAATGAAAAGATGTAACTCTGGAGAGGGCAACATACAATACAGCGTTTTACATGCTGCATACATCGATTCACATCGAAGTACAGACACTGCCAAGACCATGGAATACCCCTCGCAAACTGTTTTACACGCTGCATACAGCGATTCACATCCACGACAAATATGATTCTTCTTAGATGGTGCTGTCGCGTCCACCTTCACTCTCGAAGCATACACACTGCCTGGTCATGTGCCCGCTTGCAAAAGCAACTAACAGAGACCCGCCCACCAACTGTAACTATATACATCGGACTTCCAATACAACTCGGAGTCCTGCCACGTGCAAAAGTTCGCTGATGACACTGCTATCGTGGGCTGCATCAGGAGTGGGCAGGAGGAGGAGTATAGGGACCTAATCAAGGACTTTGTTAAGTGGTGCGACTCAAACCACCTACACCTGAACACCAGCAAAACCAAGGAACTGGTGATGGATTTTAGGAGGCCCAGACCCCTCATGGACCCCGTGATCATCAGAGATGACTGTGTACAGATGGTGCAGACCTATAAATATCTGGGAGTGCAGCTGGATGATAAATTAGACTGGACCGCCAATACTGATGCTCTGTGCAAGAAAGAACAGAGCCGGTTATACTTCTTTAGAAGGCTGGCGTCCTTCAACATCTGCAATAAGATGCTGCAGATGTTCTATCAGACGGTTGTGGCGAGTGCCCTCTTCTACGCGGTGGTGTGCTGGGGAGGCAGCATTAAGAAGAAAGACGCCTCACGCCTGGACAAACTGGTGAGGAAGGCAGGCTCTGTTGTTGGCATGGAGCTGGACAGTTTAACATCTGTGGCAGAGCGACAGGCGCTGAGCAGGCTCCTGTCAATTATGGAGAATCCACTGCATCCACTGAACAGGATCATCTCCAGACAGAAGAGCAGCTTCAGCGACAGACTGCTGTCACTGTTCAGCTCCACTGACAGATTGAGGAGATCGTTCCTCCCCCAAACTATTAGACTCTTCAATTCCACGGGGTGGGGTGGGGTTTGGGGGGGGGTTAACGTTAACATTTAACATTATACAAGGTTATTGTCTGTTTTTTACCTGCATTATTATCAATCTTTAATTTAATATTGTTTATTGTATCAGTATGCTGCTGCTGGAGAATGTGAATTTCCCCTTGGGATTAATAAAGTATCTATCTATCTGTCTGTGTGTGTGCCTCTGTCTCTCTCTGGCTCTGCCTGTGTGTGCGCGGCTCTCTCTCTCACTGCCTGCCTGTGTGCCTCTGTCTCTCTCTGGCGCTGCCTGTGTGTGTGTGCGCGGCTCTCTCTCTCACTGCCTGCCTGTGTGCCTCTGTCTCTCTCTGGCTCTACCCGTGTGTGTGTGTGACTCTCTCTCTCGGGCTGCCTGTGTGCCTCTGTCTCTCTCTGGCGCTGCCTGTGTGTGTGCCTCTGTTTCTCTCTCGCGCTGCCTCTGTGTGAACCAAGGTTCGACTGAGGTTGACTAATGAAAAGTCAACGTGGCTCAGAGATGCATGTGGCCTCTAGCCCGGACGAACATAAATGACGGCGTTTTTTCCCAGTCGTCGTGTCCGAGTTGGTGGGCGTGGCTCTGCGAGTTATCGTCGTATCCAATGGTCTTAGAGTTGGTGGGCGTGGCTCCTTCCTGCATGCGCCATGGGCGGCTTACTTGTCGGCGGCTTAGTGAATCCACGCCCCTTCCGGCATGCTTTCCATGGGTGGCTACTTGTCTCCCGGCTTAGTGAATTATATATATAGATCTTATTAGAGTCCCTACCTTTCAAAGACCCAAGAGGACATTGGGAAGAAGATCTCTTAATCAATATATCAGAAAAGGAGTGGAACGTAGCAAAGCAGAGAATTCACTCAAGCTCCATATGCACAAAGCATAGAATTATTCAACTAAAAATTATATATCGAGCCCATCTGTCTCGCTTAAAACTGTCCAAAATGTTTCCAGGGCAAGATCCAACCTGCGAACGCTGCAACCAAGCTCCTGCCTCACTGGGTCACATGTTTTGGGCCTGCACCAAATTAACATCATTTTGGACCAAAATTTTTAAGTGCCTTTCAGACAGCCTTGGGGTCAAAATCCCTCCTAACTCATTAACAGCTGTGTTTGGTGTTCTTCCAGACGGACTTGAAGTGGAGAAGGACAAGCAAAAGGTGATTGCATTCACTACACTTTTGGCACGCTGACTTATTTTGTTAAATTGTAAGAATCCTAACTCTCCTCTGATAAGTCAGTGGGAAACCGATGTTTTATATTATTTGAAATTGGAAAAAATTTAATTCTCAGTTAGAGGATCTGTACAGAATTTTTTTAAAACCTGGCAGGATCTAATCAATATTATTTTAGAATAAGAGAAATAACTATTACCGCATTTAATTCCCTTCTCCTTTTTTTATTTACCTATATATATTTCTTCCTTTCTTTTGTTTATTGTTGCCTTATTAAAAAGCCCTAAGCAATTCTCCTTTGGCTAAGCTCTCCTTCTCAGGGGTGGGGTTTGATTTGTCTTCAGTTTTTTTTTTTGTGATAAATTGATCTATTTGTATGGAATGATTACAATAAAATTAATAAATAAAATAAATAAAAAAAAAGGCTACTTAAAAACAATTAACAGTGAACAACTTGATAGTTTGTTTTGTTGGAGTTTCAGTGGTTAGTTTAACAGATAAAATTATAGTTTGGTTTACGTGTTTTCCAGTCAGAGCATATGTACCCGGCCACTTATGTGTTTTAAATGCCAGGGATATGGACATATTGCAGCAGTCTGTAGGGGAAAGCAGAGATTTCCTGTGGTAGAACTGTAACATCTTATTAAAGAAAGAAACATCCCCTAACAGGACAATTCAGTAATCAGGCAGGAGAAAAGCTGTTCATTGTATCTTTTAATTGCACTTCAGCAAAATGCCTTGGTGGGAGCATTCTTCAAAAGCAGTCTGTTACAGCTTGTTCAGAATAGTCAGATAAACAAAGAATAGCGGTTCACTTTATAAACTGTTGAATTTACATATAGTGTCAATCAATGCATACATTTTACTCTGGTTGATTATTTGGTTTACACCAAAATTATTTTATAAAAGTCTACTATATTCTGGTTCTTCTTATACCTTTTGAGATGAGCTATCACCCTTGAAATTTCTGTGCATATAACAACTGTTCATTCATGTTTATAGGACATCTGCTGATTTCTTAGTCATCTCTTAGTCATCCTTCAGTACATTTTGTATATTACATCAACCTTTCTTCTGGTACATTCTTTATTTGACCATCTCAGCATTTTTCCTAAACCAATTTTTATATTTCTGTGTACATTTTGTGGTTCACTTGACCTTTATCTGGTTTCCTGGTGTGCCTGAACAGGTTTCTGACATTTTTTAACCCTCTATACTATTTGTTTAAGATGAATGTTATGTTATCTTAAAATTATTCTTCCACAGTCCTAAATGTGGAGATAATCACAGATTTGAAGAATGTGGAACTGAGGTGCAGGTAAAATGCTGTAGTTTTGGTCGTCAGCACCAGCTAACACATAGAGGATGTGAAAAAAATAAAAGGGATGTTGAAATCGAGCAAGTGAAAACCATTAATACCATTAGCTATGCAGGGGCAGCAAAAAAAGGTTCAAACACAGGAGGGAAAGGGAGTATTTGAGAAAGCTGATCAAATAGTGGAACCAAAAACAGTCTACATTATGGGGGAAAAAATAAGTGCTGGAAATAAACTGGTTCTGTTTATTGCTAATGTAGTCAACTGTACCGATCAAGTGAAAGAAACACAAACAGAAAAAAATTAAAATAATTGTAAAGGGAGCTGAGAAGTTCCTAGGTCTTAAAGATATGTCTTGGGAACAAATTAATAAAAAATTTGAGGTTGAAGAAAAGCTCTGAGATGTTGGTGTTTAGGTAGTTATTTGGTATGATTATCTTCCACTGGAATGCAAGGAGGTTAATTGCAAATGGGTAGGAATTTAAAGCATTTATTAAACATCTTAAAAAGATATGTGCTCAAGAAAAAAGGCTTAAGGAAAATCTAGATTTTGTAATAAAAGGTTAAGATTGTGTTCATAGGGATAGAGGTGAGGATAGTGGAAGAGGTTGTATAATATTTCTAAAACCTGGGTTACAAAATGGGGTCATGGGGAAGAGAGTAGGGTTAGAATCAATAATTAAAGTGTGGACTAAAGAAGGAAGTATTAAACCTATATTTTCTTTATAATCCTAACAGGTTGACAGAGGAGTTGTTGGATGAACTAGGTACAATTTGGAGGTAAATTGATATGGTGTAGAGATTTCAATGTCCATATTACCATGTAGGGTAAATCTAATGATAACAATGGGATGGTAATTGAGGAGATTAATGGAGAATAAAAATTGAGTATGTCTGAATAATGGGACAAGTACAAGAATTTATGTTAGAACTGGTTTAGAATCAGGTAATGATCTTGCATTGGTCTCAGATTGAATAGCAGGGATTTGGTCTTGTGAAGTAATTAGGGACAGCTATTGGTAGTGATCATTATCCAATAGTAACTAAAATAGGTATGGATTTGGAGTATACTGGCATTGATGAAGTAAAGAAATGGTTCTTTAGAGAGGCTGATTAGGGGAAATTTTGGTGTGTTAGTGAACAAAAAATGCAGAAAGTGGATGTGAATGATATTGATAAACTTAATTCTTCTGTTTGTAAAGCTATTTTAGAAGGTGTTGAACAGTCCATTAAGAAGTCGGGTTAAGAGCAGGAGTATAAAAAGGACTTTGCCATGATGGACAAAAGATTGTGATAAAGCAATTAAAATATTAAATAAAGTATTTAATGTATTAAAACAGAATCTTAGTTTTCAGTGTCATTGAATATAAAATATTGCAAGCAAATGTGAGGAAAATTATCAAACGCAGAGTGATTTTTGGAGAAAGAAGAGAGACAGAAATATGTAAAATATGAGGTACTAGCCAATCTGCGGCGTAGCATACGCTGCATAATTATTTATGGATGTGTGAAGACTTCCTGAAAGACACAGTTGTCCAAATGGGGTGGGTTTGAGGATACAACTGTGAGTGCATGAAAAGATGGAACTCTGGAGAGAGCAACATTTATTGTCCATGACTGAAAACTGGCTCTGTCTTGCGTCTTGCCTGCCATGGTCGGCCGCCTTAGTGAATTATATATATATAGATAGAGTATACCATGGAATGCACAGCGTAATAGTAAACTAAATGTAAAAACATTGAGTAACACTGAGAAAACCTTGAACAACAGAGAAAACTTAACACTGCAAGAGTTTGCGCTATAGCACTACGAACCGCTCGGTAAAAACACTTTTTTAATGAGTTTTAAGCACAGGGAAAAAAATGAACATTTGAAAAATCCATAATTTAATAAACCACCAAGAAAAGTAACATTGCAACAATGCACGCTACGAACCGATCGCTGTAAACAGAAGTGAAAACAAAATCAAGCCCGGTGCATTCTTTAACTGCCTTCTCTGCCGCATGCGTCCAGCCCCCTCTCTATCTTGTGTGTGTGTGAGTGTGTGTGTGTGTGTGTGTCTCTCTCTCTCTCTCGTGTACCTGTGTGTCTCTCTCTGCCTGCCCATGGTCGGCTATTTGGGTTGCCTTAGTGAATTATGGGAGGGGTCTGTCTTGCGTCTTGCCTGCCATGGACGTGGCTCTATCGTGCGTATCCCATGGTCGGCTGCTTAGTGAATTGTTGGCGGGCGGGGCTCTGTCTTGCGTCTTGCCTGCCCATAGTCGGCTGCTTTAGTGAATTATATTGTATATATAGATGATTTAAAGAATGAATGGTATCAAAAGTGTACAGGTGTCTAGCTTTAAAGAATGGTGAACTAACTACAGCAAGTGATGAGGAAAAAACAGAGATGTTAGCAAAAAACTTTGCTAAGCTTCACAGCTCTGATAATATTAGTAAGGAAGGAAAGTTTCAGTAAAAGAGAGTGAAGAATTTTTGCAGCATGAGGGAGACTCGGATGATTTGTTGAATGTTCCGTTCACAATAATGTAATTGAACTTTGTCCTTAGAATAACTAAAACTTCAGCACCAGGCATGGAAAAGATATTGCATAATGAGCCGTCTCAGTGATTCCTCAAAAATGTTTTACTTGAACTGTACAATAGGGTATGGGGGGAAGGGATGTTACTAAGAATTTGGAAAGAGTCTGTTATAGTGCCAATACAAAAATCAGGAAGAGACTGTACGAATCCGGGAAACTATCGGCCTATTGCTTTCACATCTAACATCTGTAAAGTAACGGAAAGAATGACAAATGAAAGCTTAACATATTATATTGAAAAGAGAGGTTGTTTATCTAAATATCAAAGTGGATTTAGGAGCGGTAGAAACACAATGGATTCAGCGTTATGTTTGGAACATAAGATTAGGATGGCACAGGTTAATAAGGAAAGAATAGTGGCTGTTATCTTTGGCAAAGGAAAGGCTGATGTGGAGGGAAGGGTTGCTAATCAAACTCCGTAAATTAGATAAAAGATCGGATGTTTAGATGGATCAAGGATTTTTTGTATGAAAGATAAAAGTTAAAATAGGAAATACTGTAAGTACTGGAAATTTGCTATTGAAAATGGTACTCCTCAAGGAAGTGTCATTAGTCCATTATTGTTCTATATAATGACAAATGATGTGTTTATGGAAAAAGGGATTATCCCTTTTTGCAGATGATGGGGCAGTTTGGAGGAGGAGTGAAGTATTGTTTATTAGGAAGATGAAGGAGGCTATTGTACAGGTGGAAGTGTACTCTTACAAATGGGGTTTCAAATTTCAAGTGGAGGGAAAAACGTAGTATTTACAAGGAAAATAATTGGTAATATGGTAAAACTAACGTTGTATAACCAGAAATTAGTAGAGAAAAGTTACTTGGAATGTACATGTACAGTACAGAAAATTCTGGACAAGTGTAAGAAAATGAATACAGTGAGGTGTTTAGTGGGAACTGAATAGGGAGCAGATCAGCTTTAAAAGCAATGTGCACTTTATTAATTAGGCCAATAATAGATTACAGTTGTATGGTATACAGCACAGCTTCTGATACAACATTAAAAAAACTAGACCGTATTCAATATCACATTTTGAGATTATGTACTGGGGCATTTAAGACAACACCGTCAGCAACAATGTAAGTGGAGTTGGGGATAATACCTCTAAAAATTAGAAGAGAACAACTGAAAATGAATTACTGGGTTAGCTTACAGGGGCATAGTCCATCTCATCCAACTAAAGAAACATTGTTGGGAGAAGGATAGAAAGAAAATTAAGTTTTGGGTGGGAAGTGGTGCAGAAAGCAAAAACTTACAATACACAAATTAGACATTATTCCAACAATACATTTACCTTTAATACAAACTTGGATACTTCCAGATGTGATTATCTAAAAGTATGAAATCTACAAAATTTAATTTTAGTGCATATACTATACAGGAATACATTGACAAGTATCACAGCTACGTACAGATTTATAAAGATGCATCAAAGGATTTAGACAATAAAATAGGAGTGGCAGCCTTTGTCCCAGAGTTCCATATTCAAATGGGTAAAAGGGTCAGTGATGAGATATCCGTCTATGCAGGAGAAATGAATACGTTACTGTTAGGAGTAAAATGGATTGAGGAGTTTGGTCCAATAAGATCAGTACAGTAGTTTGTTCAGATTTCAGTTCATCTCTATATAGCCTAAGTATCAGTGCTCTGATGATATTTTGATTGAAATTCAACTAACATTGTACAGAATTCAAATGATAGGTCTTTACTGTAATCTTTTTGTGTAATATTACAGTTTCAGAGGTATGACAAGAATAGGGACATTTTTAGTAGAAAACATTAGGGCACTAAAACTGAATCTTGTTTTAGAAGATATTTTGCAGAAGTCTGGGGATGTGTGCTATTGATGTATGTTACAATTTTTTAAAGGATACTAAGTTTAGTGAGAGGATATAATGAGAACATGCTTATCCACACTCCATACCAGGTGGTGGTGGTGGTAATGCACCAAGCTGTTTACCAACCACCAGTAAAGGAAGAAGGGGGAACGAAAATGAGAAGAGAAGAAAGAACAGACACTGAACCGAGAGAGAAGGTAGCATTAGGGTGGAGAGACAGGACAAGCCAGCCAGTATGGGGAAAGTCAGCATGGTCATTGGTCCCACGATGGAGTGAAGGATTGGCGCTCTAGGGGTGGATCGTCCCACTGATTGTTTGGAGAATTAGGTGCAATCAAGGTGGTGCCCTCTCCAGGGATTCAAGATACACTGGTGCGAGCGAGAAGGAGGATGAGAGAACAACCGACACAGATTGCTCTGGATGATGCCTCTCGAGGCAGCCAAGACTGGGGTTGGGTTGGAGAGGACCATGACTGTTGAAGTCTCTGCCAGCTGAGCGAGCAGTGGGAGAGCTGGGGAGACTAAGAGGAGTTGTGCAGGGCTCATCCAGGAGGGAAAAGAATATTGACCCAATAACTGTTTTTGTTTTTTTTTTTTTAATTCTCTTGTTATTAATCTCATGGAATCACACTGTTTTATTATATTATTTATCAAATTTTGGGGCACAGCACCTTTTTGAACACTTATTTTGATTGGTTTTAATAAAAGCACTGCAAACCTTTACACCATCAGCTTGCTTTATGTGTGTTTTATCTGCCAAGGTCATCCAGTTACATTCTCGATGGTGTCTGGTTCAAGAGGCTCCCAAAATGGAAGAGGGAGGGTGGAGCAGACCCGCACCATCACAGAGCACTTAAGCCTGTTCTGTCTCCTGGCTGTCTCACCAAATTATGTTCTGGAAAAAAACTTTCCTCTGTATTCAAGTAAATCATTCTTAGAGACCAGGTGAAAATGCAGAATGATTCTTTATTTGCAACATAGATATGCACAAATATCTCAGTCCATGGAGTGAGAATCATTAATATAATTCATTACCTTTTACACTTCTGTTATCTAATAGATCCTGATATCTGACTCTGTATGTAAATTCTACCATCACAGCTAGTCGACTATAGCCACCAGTAACTTTGTGTACATGTTGATTCTTCCATTATTCTAAACATCGCTTCATTATTAGGGGTGTCCTACGGGTTTTTCCATTACTCTTATCACTGCTTATATATATATCTCTATTATATAAAAAAATCCTGTGATGAGACAAGACTTTTTTGAAGATTTTTTCAAGTCCTGCGAAATGAGATTTTGGCCATGAGATTTTTTCAAGTTAAGCCCTCCACTCAACCATATGCAACCACGCACACGGTAATCTCACCTGTCATTCGTGTGAATGCTTTTGACAGACACAGTTTATGGTGTCTCAGCTCTTATAAATTTTAATATTTTCCTCACTTTAAGTTCCCAATTAAAGAAGACGTATTATGTCCATATCTTATCAACAGAAAAAATGAGTACACGGACAATCCTAGCACCGAGAAACAATGAAGTCAAACAAATTAATGCCAAAAATGTTGATCAGGTACACGGCAAATTGGTTAAATGTGTATGAACAGACTATGTTAAAACAGTTGGTGGTTATTGTGCGGAAGATGAAAACATCAACTTACAATATTCCAAAGAATATCTGCAACCGTTAACATCGTCCAGTCTTCCACCGCACGAATTACTGTAGAAAGAAGGATGTATCCAAGAAAGGTAATGTAGTACATCTTCCGCGGATAACATTACACAACAAAGGAGATCTTGATATGCCATTCGTATTAAAACATTAACAGTTTCCCGTTAGAATAGCTTTTGCAAAGACAACAAATCTCAGAGCCAAACATTCGAAAAAGTCATTTTATTTAATAGAGAGAAAGAAATGAAATTCAATCATGGGCATTTATGTGTTGTGTTGTGTTGTCACGATGAAAGTCCAAACACAGAATCAAAATTCAATGCTATATTGATGAAAATTTAATTAAAACAATTGTTTTTACTGAAGTTTTATAGTAAAAGTGTAAGTTTAAAAAGTATTTGTGTGTTAATTTCAAAGCCAAAGAGAATTAAATCATATTATGCAACGAATAACTCTAATGCAACATGAAACATAATTTACTTTCAAATTATTATGTTTTACTCTTTTTTAATATGGTTAATTACTCTCTGTAATGTAAAATAGTTAGTTATATTATGCATATGTAACAATTCTCATGAAAATAAAAATCTGTTTAAATTGTACATCTGCATCCCCATATGCGAGTGACAGAACCGCAAAGAGACTAGCAAGTAGCGCAGGCACAGGGGTTGGTGAGTGAAGTGAGCAGGGGGCAAAGCCCCCTAGTATATATAACTGCTCAAAAAATTAAAGGAACACTTTGAAAACACATAAGATCTCAATGGAAAAAAATCATGCTGGATACCTATACTGATATGGACTGGGTAATGTGTTAGGAACGAAAGGATGCCACATTGTTTGATGGAAATGAAAATGATCAACCTACAGAGGGCTGGATTCAAAGACACCCTGAAAATCAAAGTGAAATATGTTGCGGCAGTCTAGTCCATTTTGCCAAAATTTCATTGTAGCAACTTCAAATCGTAATCAGTAGTTTGCAGGGCCCCCATGTGCTTGTATACATTTATGACAACATCAGGGTATGCTTCTAATGAGACAACAGATGGTGTCCTGGGGGATCTCCTCCCAGATCTGGCTCCTAGACAGTCTGAGGTGCAACAAGGTGGCGTCGGATGGACCAAAACATAATGTCCCACAGGTGTTCTATTGGATTTAGGTCAGGCGAGTGTGGGGTCCAGTCAATGGTATCAATTCCTTCATCCTCTAGTAACTGCCTGCATACCTCGCTACATGAGGCCGGGCATTGTTGTGCACCAGTAGGAACCCAGGAACCACTGCACCAGCATAGGGTCTGACAATGTGCCCAAGGATTTCATCCCGATACCTAATGGCAGTCAAGGTGTCGTTGTTTAGCCTGTAGAAGTGTGTGTGCGTCCCTCCATGCATATGCCTCCCTACACCATCACTCACCCACCACCAAACCAATCATGCTGAATGATGTTACAGGCAGTATAGTGTTCTCCACGGTTTCTCTAGACCCTTTCACGTCTGTCATATGTGCTCAAGGTGAACCTGCTCTCATCTGTGAAAAGCACGGTTTTTTGGATTGTTTCTGATTGTTTGGTCAGAGACAGTCACACCTGTGGCCTTCTGGAGGTAATTTTGTAGGGATCTGGCAGTGCTCATCCTGTTCCTCCTTGCCTAAAAGAGAAGATACCTGTCCTGCTGATGGGTTAAGGACCTTCTAAGGACCTACCTCTCCTAGAGTAACTTTCTGTCTCCTAGAATCTCCTTCATGCCCTTGAGACTGTTCTGCGAGAAACAGCAAACCTGGCAATGGCACATATTGATGTGCCTGCCATCCTGGAAAAGTTACAGTACCTGCGCAGCCTCTGTAGGGTCCAGGTATGGCCTCATGCTACCAGTAGTGACACTGACCGTAGCCAAATGCAAAACTAGTGAAAAAACAGTCAGCAAAGATGAGGAGGGAAAAATGTCAGTGGCCTCCATCTGTTAAACCAGTCCTGTTTTGGTGGTCATTTCATTGTTGCCCCTCTAGTTCACCTGTTGATAATTTCATTAACACCAAAGCAGCTGAAACTGATTAACAACCCCCTCTGCTACTTAACTGACCAGATCAATAGCCCAGAAGCTTCACTGACTTGATGCTATACTTTGATTAAAAAGTGTTCCTTTAATTTTTTTGAGCAGTATATATATATATATATATATATGCTTATATTAAATTGTAAAAATTATGATGTATCGATCAAAAATATTTGATTAAAATTATTTACAAGGAAGTCCAGGGAGGTAAAAGTGTAAATAGAAAAGTTCTCAATGTCATACCAATCCTTAAATTTTGTTAATTATAAGTTGTGAATGTTTTGCAATCATTGTGCTATGTATAAGTGATATAAATATACATAGTTGCAGAGATAATTACATTCTTTAATTTATTCTAACTTTCATATGTTTTAAATTGTGCATGTGTATAACGTTTGTATTTATAATTTTACCTTGCATGCCCATTGCACATGTTTAGTTTGCAATTACTTTCATTTATTTTGTTAAAAACAGGTACTTTTTTTTTTACATCCATTGTTTGTGGATTTGTTTTGCAATGTGCGTGTGTGTTTTGTTTTTTTTAATATGGAGAACATGTATACTGCTAGTGACAGCAGTACAGTACCAGCAACAGACCATAAACAAAACACCATACATTAAATACAGCATCAGACAAGTGATGGACTGGCATCCTCTCCAGGGTTTGTTCCTGCCTTGTGCTCTATTCTTGCTGGGATAGGCTCCAGATTCTCCTTAACCCTGCACAGGATAATGGAGGTATGGAAGATTGATGAATGGACAATGTACATTGTATAAGAACATATGTCACGTACACTCCAGTGATATTTTCATAACAAAAATGAGAACTAGAACTGAAAATATTGTTTTTCGTTTTAACAAGAACGAGAACTGAAATTAAGGTAAATAGAGAAACTAAAACTAAATAAAAATAAAAATTAGTGATTTGTGAATGAACTAAAACGAGAACGAAAATTGAGTAAAAAAGAAAAACAGCAATAGCATTTTCGTTCAGTCCGGTTCAGTCGTGTAGAGGGGTTGTTTGTTGGTCGCCCTGAGCATTCACTTACGCTGTGCTGTTTACTATGCGGTGATCTTGTAACTTAGGCTTACTAGTGTCACGTAGCGCAACTTCCGTAAAGGATTGTTGTTTGTTGATCACATTTAGCTCGTCGGGTTGAAGTAGTAATGGCTTGTGGTTGACGATAGTGAGTTTTGCACAGATGTTTGCGGATTGAAAATAACATGTGCAAATACTTTAATTACAGCGCAGATGATAATAAAAGCAAATGTAGCGTGCAAGAAGAAGAAAAGATTCCCAGAGGTTCATTGCAGGGTCAGCAGGATCAGTGCTTAGTGGAATCCCAGCACTTCTTTGGCACCATGACTGCATTTCACACAGAGACATGCGGTCTCACCTGTCATCATGAAAAGTAAAAAAAAAAAATCTAATAATCCATCCATCCATTATTCAACCCGCTATATCCTAACTACAGGGTCACGGGGGTCTGCTGGAGCCAATCCCAGCCAACACAGGGCGCAAGGCAGGAAACAAACCCCGGGAAGGGAAAACTAATAATGATAACATAAAACAAATGTGTCCACTGGTTTGTGCTATAAATTTGTTTTCTCAATGATTCCAATCATTTTGATAATTTTATAGTCAAAATCGGTGAATTTGCTCACTTCCTGTTCAAACATATACATATATATTTAGACACCGCATTCACTGTGTTGCCCAGTTGACACGATACGCCAGCGCGTCCGCCATATTGCGAGTGGTAAAAGTGCCATTTAAACTAATACAGGTAGACGTGGAAACCGGGTTTTCTAATGAAAAAACAATAATGTTTAAAACAGTATCGTTTACATATAATAGATTTTTGCGAATCATTTAAATGCAATTATTTATATCCATTTATATACTAATAATGGCAATTATTAAATAATAATAATTATTATTATTAAATAATTCCTCCCATATAAGTAACATTTCTCGGACTGCCTTCTTCCATCTCGAAAACATTTCTAGACTTCGTCCTGTTCTTACGCAACACAGTACTGAAGTATTGGTTAATGCCCTAGTCACCTCACCTATAGATTACTGTAATGCTATTCTATTTGGCATCACACAAAAACTTATCCATCGCTTACAACTTATTCAAAATTATGCTGCCAGGATAATAACCTGTTCTAAATCCACTAAACATATTACACCTATTCTCTCTCAACTTCACTGGCTCCCTGTCCACTACTACAGGCGCTCATCAAGTGAATATTTTCACTGTGCGGCTATCTGTGCAATGGGCATCATTGCAACATGAACAAATCTCTCGAAATGTGTGCTTGTTTAAAGCTTAACAGCAATGTGCTTGCAAAAACTGGTTTCTTGGGTTGAAACATTTGATCTTGCTGACTGTGCTCATTAGGCCACTTGATCTGTTTGATCAGTGATAGTCAAGCTGTGTTTAATGGCATTATGACCTGTGAGTGTATGTTGTTGACTGAAACATAACGCATTAAAATATGTGTAGGCCAGCATTTGTGGTCTTGCAACAGAGAAAAACTAAAATTGTACTATTATGTAAAAAAAAAAAAGCCAGAACTAAATAAAATAAAAACAAAAATTTTAAACACAGAACTAAATAAAAATAAAAATTGTTGACTTCACTGAAAACTAGAACAAAATAAAAATAAAAATTAATTTTATAAAATAAAATAAAAACTACAATTAATATAAGAACTGAAATATCACTGGTACACTCATGCAATATCCCAAACTAATCTTTTGGTGGTTTACCTAGTATAATGGCCACTAAGCATGTCTCAATATACTGTATCTATCAACATCAACAACATTTATTTATATAGCACATTTTCATTCAAACAATGTAGCTCAAAGTGCTTTACATGATGAAGAAAGAGAAAAAAGACAAAATAAATAAGAATTAAAATTAGGGAACACTAATTAGCATAGAATAAAAGTAAGGTCCGATGGCCAGGGAGGACAGAAAAAAAAAAAAAAAAAAAAACTCCAGACGGCTGGAGAAAAAAATTAAATCTGCAGGGGTTCCGGGCCACGAGACCACCTAGCCCCCTCTAGGCATTCTACCTAACATAACTGACCTCAGTCAGTTCTCATTGTATTCAGGGCTCTCATGAAAGAACACAGCAAAAAGACAAAAATATTATGAAATTAGGCAATAAAAAGATTGAAAGATGGGTTAAAATATACTTTCTTGCTTTGCATCTAGTGCTACAGGGAGTGGCTTTGGTCTCCTGTGATCAGACTTTTAAAACTGATGGATAGGTTTTGATTCTGGGTGAGCAGGGTTGAAATATGAGCAGTCTGACAGTATCAAATTATCCATCCATTTTAATTTTAACAATAATACAATTGCATAAAACAGGCAAACACTAAAACGTAACATTAAATCCATTTGTCTCATTCTTACCCACTATGTTCTACTGATGTTCACTGGGAAGAGAACCTTAACCCAGACTTCAAGAACTACGAGGCGGAAGTGCTATAAACACTGAGATTGTTGTTTTTTTATTGGTTGCCTCGGTCTGTTAGCCGCAGTTCCCCAGTAACGGCGTGACGTCATCTCCTTCTAAAGACTTTAAACTGCCTTGCAAAAATATCTTCTCAGCAGTCACAACTGTGACTTCAGGAAGTTCGGGTGTGTTTAATTACTGTCTGTGTTATCTGGATTATCGTTGTACTTTCTGGTTTGCATACGACAAAAGGTAAAGTAAAGTAGAGCAGCGCTTTTTATGGAAGTAGTTTATTTAAATTGTACCGTATAGTCTGTGCGTTTTATCTTAATTTAGGTAGAAACACGGCGTTCAACCCCATAAAGACATTGAACACTGGGCATAAAGAGTTTGAGAAGTTTGTACTAGTCTTATTCTTGGCATGCATACACCATTAAAATCTTAAGATGGTTATATTTGAACTCTAAACTGTATTATTTTGTGTGCTGTAGTTTATAAAAAAAATAATTTTATCATAAGCCCCACGCTAATACTGTTCTAATGAGAGTTCTCTTACCCTTCATCTTTTTTTCTAAAATTTGCAGCTGGTAAAGGCACCATAGCTACTACGTTTGTAATAATATGAATGCTGGTTGTACATTGAAATTTTCATGACGCAGTCACAGAGGATCAAGTAAAATAAATAAATGTTATGTAAGTGTAATTAGATATTTCAGTACAATTTTCATTATAAATTATTAATCCATTAATGGATTATGTATTTGAATTTTAAATAATAGATGCAAGTGTTCGGGCATATAGTTAAGGCATATAGCTAGAAATGACACACTAAATGACTTAATAGCGCTTTTTGAAATTAATTATCCATTCATCATCTGTAAATATTTTTATGGTAAATTAATTTGCTGTGTATTCAAAAAAATATTGAATTGCCTTTTCTAGCAAATGTATAGCATGCTAACCACAGAATCAAGTGCAATAGAAGCTTCCTTGTATAAAAATTTGAAACTGAGATGCAGGCCGCCGAGCTAAAATTTGCATAAGATACTTGACAATTCACTCCATCAAGTTCATTTGTTGAGCTAATGTAAGCTGTCCTATTATCTTATCCAGACCGTTCTTGAAGTTTATCAAGGTTTCTTGTTAAACTCCATGTCTCTCTAGTTTGTTCTAGAGTCCCAGAGCTCTTTGTGTAAAAAAAAAAAAGCAATTCCTGGCTTCAGTCTTAAATGCTCTTCCCCATCATTTCCACTGATGTCCTCTAGTATATACAATACAGTTTATTTTTGTAAAGCCCAAAATCACACAGGAAGTGCCGCAATGGGCTTTAACAGGCCCTGCCTTTTGACTAGCCCCCCTAGTATATGAATCTCACTTGAGCTGAAGTAATTCTGCTGGGTTTCCTTTATGCCTTTGAGGATTTGGAAGACCTGGATTAGGTCCCCATTAAGTCTCCTCAGCTCGAAACTAACTGGATTCATTCTCTTGAGTCTGTCAGAGGAGGACATGTCATTAGTTGTTGAGATGTACTTGGGCTATGTCCTTTTTGTACCGTGGTGACTAGAACTGCACACAATACTCCAGATGCGGTCTCACAACTGCATTATATAATCTTAAGTTTAACGTCCCTTGATTTATATTCACCACTTTCTACAATATAACATTTTATTTGAAATCACTTCTTCGCATTGCTTGGATAATGAAAATATTGTGTCAAAGTAAAACCCAAATTCATTTTCAGAGGTTCCCTCCAGTAGGACAGTGTCTCCCATCTTGTGTTTATAATTGCTTTTTCATTTTCCCACATGTAGTACTTTGCACATATATATAATATTTTTTATTTCTTTTTTCTTTTTCTTTTTTTTTTAACAGAGGGCCACATTGATACCTTGAATGGATGCAATTTACTGACATCAATGTTTAGCTATCCTGCACTATTCAAAAATTGTTTAACAGGTATCTGGTGACTCATTTTGTGCTGCTAAAACACATCACACACCATTACACCACCAGCAGCTTGCCTAACTGACTCCAGTAGCAATGAATCATGGGCTCCTAGTGTCTTTAGTAATACTGTATTTCCAATTAGCATGAGTTGGCACAAAGTGGAATTCATCAGACCATTTGATGCTTTTGAAGTTTGTCTTTAGTACATGATAATTACACCCTTTTATTTTCCAATGAGAATATATGTTTGGCCTTCACTTGCCATACCCATGCATGGACAAGGTTTGCTGAGCTGTGCATTCTAATCTGCCTTTCTTGGCACAATGTTGGTACTCTGCCATTAGATGCCCATCAGTTATTTTGCATAAGTTGTCTCTTTGTCTACAATAGATCCTTTTTATTTATCCATTTGGTGCTACATTTGCATTTGTGCTGTTGTTCCAATTGGTTTTTACCCCATATATGGAACATGGATTAGTGTAGTAACTCCTCAGTGAGACCGTAATAACAAATTGGTTACACCCTGTGTTGTCATGTAGATGGTCTTGTACCTGAAGATTAATTGCTCTGTTTAAACTGTCTCCTTAGCTGTTGGGACTGGATTTATGTTGTGCAGTACTGTGACTTAGAAACATTGACGTGTAATCATTGTGTCTTTAGGAAAGCATGTTGGCAATTAATGTCCATGTATCTAGCAGCAGTTCTTTTTGCAATAGTACATCTTTGTTGTGTGGTAAATTAGCAGTGTCATCCATATAGTATTATCAAATACACAATACATTGGAAAAGCTTCAGTTAAATGATGTTGCAAAGCCAAAAATGCAAAACAATAATTTCTCACCTCTATCTGAGAAATTTTTAAGCTGAGCAACCTGCACTGGAGATTCATCCTGTAATTTATTTTTCTCAATGAACTTATTTACTTCAACATTTTGAATTGCATCCAAGGTACCATCAAATTGAAAAAGAAAACAACACAGATATTAACAGTTATGTTTACAGAGCATTCAGAAAATAGTAGCCTCATATAAAACATTGTCCACAAGGCAGAAACAACCCCTGGTCAGGGTGCCATTATAAAGAAAATGGATGGATGAATAAAACATTACACAATTGATATTCAATTTTTTCACCATCTTTCCATGTACTACTGCAGAGATTTCAGACTTTGATTTTTTTTTTTAATATTCAGCAGGACCAGTTCTGCTTACCTTCTGTGATATCCATGCAACGGATGCTTTTCAAAAGAAAGACCTTTAATATTTTCATTTCATCACCAAGTATGAAACCAGATGGCATCTTTGAAAGATTTCATTCTTCTATAGAAATGGATCCTGTAAGGTGTGAACATTCATTCACAGAAAGTCCTGCTATACTCCTTAAACAGCACAGAGGTATGACTTTGATAGAACGAGGCAGTAGAAGCAAAAATGAGGAAATGTATTCCTGTGAGGAAGGAGCTGGTGATTCTCACATGCAGAGTATACCTCCTTATGGTTTACACACACACTCCTGTTTTAATATACAAGGTATTTGGATTTATTCCTGTCAGGTATGTATTCCTATCAGTGAAGAGTCTGATACAGCAATCTTTCAAACCAGCATGATGGCTTTAGATGCCTTATTCCTTCTGATGACTACCGGAACACTTCCCACAACTAAGCTGGTGGCAGAGGGAAATATTCGTGTCCAGCTTTTAGAGAGAGAAAATATGTCTAATATAATGGAGGGAGGTGTCCCCAACTTTACACCCAGCACTTCCACAGTGAGTCAAGCAGCCATTCATTCCGCAACTCTAAAGAAAACCCCTCTTCACTTATTTGAAATTACAGAATATTTAGCAGTAAACATGAATGGAAATTACATATACCAAAGCGATATCCTGCAAGCAGGAAATCCGGATGACAATGGAGCTGCTAATACTTGCTCTATTTGTATCATGAGTAGAAGTGAAGAAGAAGAAAAACAACAAATGTGCCAACTTCTGTGTCATCATAAATTTCATTTAAAATGCATCACCCTCTGGTTAATGAAGAGAAGCACCTGCCCTGTCTGTCGAACACCAGTATTTCTTTTGCCTAACTGATCTTTTTCCCAGTACCGGCTTATTCTTTTTTTCACAGTTGTGTGAAACTTTATTTCCAGTATATAACAATCGAGATGGTTGCGAGTTCATTGCAGTGCACCCTCACACCCAGATACCTGTAATCTTTTATTCAAGACCAATTTAAAAACACCACACAATCCAAATTGCACATCTTCAGAATGTGGGAGGAAGCTAGAGCACCTGTGAAAAATCCACACAGAAAGAGGGATAATGTAAAAAATCCACTCTGATCCCAAACCTGGCTCTGCTCTGTGTTTCTGTTACTGTGCTACCACTAATAATCATGTTAGATTCTAACTGTATCAATAGTTTATGTCAAGGATAAAATTAATAAAACATCATAGATGTCAAATGAGCGATTAATGTAAATAAAAATATTTACTTTAAATCAAGTGAACATCTGCCAGTGTAGTTTATGACCTAGAAATAGTCAATATGGTGAATGTTTACCGTATAGAAGAATGTTATTTGCTCCCAGGGGGAAATCTGGCTTTTTACAGAAACTCAGTAAGTAAATAGTATATACACCAGACTGACTAAAAGGAAAGAAAACTTTTGACTTGGTAGTCACATTACAGTGTTGCATTTTGCAGTGTATTGCTATTGATAAGGAGGAGCCCCAATAGTGATTCTTGACACGCTTCTACTGAATAGTTCAAGGCACTAAGGCCATAAACATTCTCAAAACACTATAAACATCAGTGCTACTTCTGCATTTGTGTTTTGTGGGATCCTGATGATTTTGTTTTGGTGTTAATATCATAAATCAAGCAATTAATCATCACCAGGGCTGTTGAAATCCAGAGCCTAACCTGCTAGTTATTTGTCTATAGCAGGAACTTTCATTTATTAATCTTGTCTGAAGATAGTCGAAGCAATTTAAGAGGCACTGTATCCGAACAACATTTCTGTGAAGTGGTCACACGTTCTTCAGGATAACAGTTTTAACTACCACGCCATCAGTTCATTAATTGATTCTTTTTTATGTTGCCCTTCTGTCAGAGCATATATCAAAGCAAATTACATCACACAGTACTTCCAATACATTAAATATATATCTTCTTTTTTTGGCTTCTCCCATCATCTTGTTCCATGTCTTCCTGTTCTCTACATCTTGCTCTGTCACATCCACCACCTGCATGTCCTCTCTCAGCACATCCATAAACCTCCTTTTAGCCATTCCTCTTTTCCTCTTTCCTGGCAGCTCTATCTTTTAACATCCTTTTCCCAATATACCCAGCATCTCTCCTCTGCACTTGTCCAAACCAATGCAATCTCGCCTCTCTGACTTTGTCTCCCAACCATCCAACCTGAGCTGACCCTCTAAAATACTCATTTCTAATCCTGTCCATCGTTGTCACACTCAATGGAAATCTTAGCATCTTTAACTCTGCTACCTCCAGCTCTGTCTCCTGCTTTCTGGTCAGTGCCACCGTCTCCAACCCATATAACATAGGTGGTCACACTACCGTCTTGTAGACCTTCCCTTTCACTCTTGCTGATACCCGTCTGTCTCAAATTACTCCTGACACTCTTCTCCACCCATTCCATCCTGCCTTCACTCTGTTTTTCACCTCTCTTCCACAATTCCCATTACTCTCTGTTGATTCCAAGTATTTAAACTCATCCACCTTCGCCCACTGTACTCCCTGCATCGTCACCATTCCACTGACTTCCCTCTCATTTATCCACATGTATTCTGTCTTGTTCCTACTGACCTTCATTCTTCTCCTCTCCATAGCATATCTCCACGTCTCTAGGGTCTTCTTGACCTGCTCCCTACTCTCGCTACAGATCACAATGTCTTCAGCAAACATCATAGTCCATGGGGACTCCTGTCTAATCTCATCTGTCAACCTGTCCATCACCATTGCAAATAAGAAAGGGCTCAGAGCCGTTCCCTGATGTAATCCCACCTCCATATTGAATGCATCCGTCACTCCTACCGCTGACTTCACCACTGTCACACTTCCCTTGTACATATCCTGTACAATTCTTACGCCACTTCCAACTTTTTCATACAATACCACAGCTCCTCTCGAGGCACTCTGTCATATGCTTTCTCCAGGTCCACAAAGACCCAATGTAACTCCTTCTGACCTTCTCTATACTTCTCCATCAACACCCTCAGAGCAAACATCGCATTTGTGGTGCTCTTTCTTGGCATGGAACCATACTGCCGCTCACTAATCATCATCTTCCTTCTTAACCTAGCTTCCACTACTCTTTCCTATAACTTCATGCTGTGGCTCATCAGTTTTATGCCCCTGTAGTTATTACAACTTTGCACATTCCCCATTTTCTTAAAAATTGGTACCAGTACACTTTTACTCCACTCCTCAGGCATCCTCTCACTTTCCAAGATTCCATTAAACAATCTGGTTAAAAACTCCACTGCCATGTCTTCTAAACACCTCCATGCTTCCACAGGTATGTCATCTGGACCAACAGCTTTTCCATACTTCATTCTCTTCATAGCTCTCCTTACTTCCTCCTTGCCAATTCATTGCACTTCCTGATTCACTATCGCCACATCATCCAACCTTTTTTCTCTCTTTCTCTCTCTCATTCTGTTCATTCATCAGCCTCTCAAAGTACTCTTTCCATCTTCTCAACACACCTTCCTCGCTTGTGAGTATGTTTCCATCTTTATCCTTTATCACCGTAACCTGCTGCACATCTTCCTCAGCTCGGTCCCTCTGTCTAGCCAATCTGTACAGGTCCTTTTCTCCCTCCTTAGTGTCCAACCTCTCATACAACTTATATGCCTTTTCTTAATCCTTTGCCACCTCTCTCTTCACCTTGCACCTTATCTCCTTGCACTCTTGTCTACTTTCTTCATCTCTCTGACTGTCCCACTTCTTCTTTGCCTCTCCTGTACTTCCCCATTCCACCACCAGGTTTCCTTTTCCTCCTTCCTCTGTCCAGATGTCACTCCAAGCACCCTTCTTGCTGTCACCCTTACTACTTCTGCTGTAGTTGCTCAGCTGTCTAATAACTCTTCATTGCTACCCAGTACCCTTCTTACCTCCTCTCTAAACTCAACCTTGCAGTCTTCCTTTTTCATCTTTCACCATTTGATCCTTGGCTCTGCCCCCACTCTCCTCCTCTTCTTGATCTCCAATGTCATCCTACAGATCACCATCATATGCTGCCTAACTACACTTTCCTCTGCCACCACTTTGCAGTCTTCGATCCCCTTCAGATTGACCATTCTGCATAGGATATAATCTACCTGTGTGCATCTTCCTCCACTCTTGTACGTCACCCTATGTTCCTCCCTCTTCTTAAAATACTTATTCACCACACACATGTCCATCCTTTTTGCAAAATCCATTATCCTCTGACCTTCTTCATTCATTTCCTTGACGCCATACCTACCCATCACCTCCTCTGTTTCTCTTCAAAAATGTCCATTGAAATCCGCTCCAATCACCACTGTCTGTCCCTTGGGTATTAAATGTATGTAAGAGATGATTAAGCCCAGTAACTAAGATTGACTGAAAAGTATGTGAAAGTGTCCTGGAAAAGGCAACAAATGTAAGAGTATACAGTGTGATGCACTGGTACCCACCCCAGGTTCCTTCCTTGTGCTTGATAGCACTGGGATAAACTCTGTCCTTTTTCACAATAATATATTAACATAAGCCATTTGGTCATTCTCAGGCTCAATTAATTCACTTCATGGCCTCTTGAGTCCAGAGCCTATCCCAGCAGTACTGAGTGAGAGGCAGGAAACAGATCCAGGCAAATATGAAAACTTTTCTTTATTGAACCATTCATAATAAGGAATGTTTAATGGCACTTTCAACAATGAATAAGGCTGAAGTCCCAGTGGGTTTAATAACTTGCTCAAGCTTGCAGTTAGTGATTAGGACTGGAGTTGTAGCTTTGGGCCAGACTGCTTATACAAAAGTCGCTCACTAGAGGAAGGAAAATATCAAGGGGCTCCAAGCAGTTTGTTTTTCCACTTTGACTAATGGAGGCTTTTCTGTTCCTATTTTCATTTCTTATGGTGGTTCATGTCACACAGATAAGATCTTAAACTATTTGATTAAAAATCCATCAACCCTGAAACACTGTAACCTTCATGGTATGAAAGAACCAGCTTTTATTATCCTTCATCTAAAACCAATTTTCATGGTACTAACTACTGGCATAACTGTTTAATAGCTGAACCCAAACCATTAGCCATACCTTTCAATTGCCAGTTCGCAACAATCGTCTTTTTTCTGCTATGTTGAAATATTTATTATGAATCTACAGAAGCAGTGCTGCTACCTCATAGCCCCAGAATAATGTATCTGAATTCCTTCCCAGTCACTTTCTAGCTCATTCCACCAATGTCTTGCATGGTAACTTAGTTTTCTTCCCAAACCCCAACATAAGCAGGTTAATTCATTGGTGATGGTAATTTGACAGGCTCTGAGGGTGTGCCATGGCTGTGTTGTACAATGGATTAATAACCAGCTAGAAGGTAATCTTGTGAAATGCAATGGATTCAGAAAGTATTCAGATGCCTTCACTTTCTACACCCTATATTGTGTTTGTAGGTTTCATTTTAAATGGATACATTACTCATTTGTGCCCTTCAATGTACATTCAATAATCTATAATGACAAAGTGAAAACATATTTTAGGAAAAATATGAACATCCATCCATCCATCCATTTTCCAACCCGCTGAATCCGAACACAGGGTCACGGGGGTCTGCTGGAGCCAATCCCAGCCAACACAGGGCACAAGGCAGGGAACCAATCCCGGGCAGGGTGCCAATAAAAAACAAAACTGAAATCTCTCATTTGTACATGTACTCTGACCCTTTATTCAATACTTTGTAGAAATCCTTTTGGCAGTAAATACAACTTCAAGTCTTCTTGGGCAAATCCCTTCAAGCTTTACAAACCTGGATTTGGACAGTTTATCCCATTCCTCCTGACAAATCCTTTCAAGCTCCATAAGATTGGATAGAATGCTTCTGTAATCTGCCATCTTCAGGTCTCTCCACAGATGTTAACATGGGTTGTAAGTCTGGTCTGTGGGCCACTCAAGGACATTCCGAGACTTATCCCAGACTCACTCCAGGATTGTCTTCACTGAAAAAAATGGCATGTCAGATTAAAATAAAAAAAAGTAATGTATATCATTACTAAAAGATTAGTATTCAAAAGCTGAAATGTACAACAGTTGTGCAAGAACACTCCTCCTTCTTTGGCTGTGCCAGAATGCCATTACCAATGTATAACTAAATATGAAAATATATATATATTTTTAATTCTCAAACAAGCAAATTCGGCAACTGCATTGTATCGTATTGTATTCGGGTGTATTATTTATTTGTCTGTATTAATAGCATTATCAGGTTGAGCAATGTTAAGATAATACTAATGAACAGCAATGCTGAAAGTTGTTGACCCGTAGCGAAAGTCAGAACCTTTGTTTTTGTAAGTACGTAAGTGTACCTGTACTAAGCAAGTAAATCTAGACAACTTAGTAGTACATTTACTGACTTGTGACAGTAGTTAGTGAGCATAGTTTTGATATAACATTAAAAGAGAATACAAAGCAAAAATGCAAAACAGAGTAATGTTAGTCTGTGTGATTAAGTGTTTTAAATGAATATATGAATATTTCTTTGTGTGTGTGTGTTTTTTTTTTTTTTTTAACTTTTATTTTGCTAACCTTTTGCTCTTAACCTGTGACAGTAACTCAGACCCACAACCTGTTGCTTCTTTGAAAGTCACGCAACTTTACTGCCAGATTATCCAACCTCTGCTGACAATGAATCCACTTGGTGTGTATTAATTTCCGGTGAGGACTAAATATAACTATTTTGACTTCTACCTAAATGACCGCACAAGATTCAGTAAATTAAACGTGATTGAGTTATGTTCAAAAGTGGAACATAAACTATACATCTCTCTCTCTCTCTCTCTCTCTCTCTCTCTCTCTCTCTCTCTCTCTCTCTCTCTCTCTCTCTCTCTCTCTCTCTCTCTATATATATATATATATATATATATATATATATATATATATATATATATATATATATATATATATATATATATATATATATATAAATAAATATAAAAGGAAATCCTGGAATGGAAAGCAAATGCAAGGCTATGATAAGTGATAATCTCGAAAGACATTTAAAAGACCCGTGAGACCAAGGAGACTTGCCACGGTGCGTCTCGCGGGGACCGTAAACATGAGACTTGTTACCAAGAGATTGTCCCAGGGCCGTAGCAAAAAGGACAGCGGCTGTACAGGCTTTAAAGAGAACGAAGGGCAGCGCGACAGCAGCTATAACTCCAGCCCCCCCTTACTGAATGCGAGCAGCATTATACATCCTGCAAGAAAAAATTCAAACACGCCTGGGGCCAGTAATAAGACAGGTATTGCTTTAACAACGTCACGCGAGACCAGGCAGTGAGCCATCATTTAAAACAAGTCACCAGACCTCTAAGCTAGCGGTTGTTGGATTGCTTTTGGCAGGCAAGCATCGTGTGCTCAGAGCTCTTAAAAGAACGACATGCGACAGGCAGAAGAGGCAGCTAGCAAGCAGCAAAAAGACAGCAAATGATCCAAAGGCATATACTTAGCGTACGTTCAGCCGCAACACCCTTCACAACACGAGCAGTATTATACGTCTGGGAAGAAAGATTTAACCAGACACATGGCCGAAAATAAAGGACAAGTATTGTTTTTACAAAAGTAAAAGTGAAAATAATGCATACAGTATGTAACAATTCACAAGAAAATAACAATCTCTTTAAATTGTAGATTGCCTGCCTAAGGTAAAGTCATCCCTGATGAATGGGGACATGGGAATGAGGGGTCCATTTCATCGGATTAGTGCTATTTCAGATGTGGAATGGCAAAATGGGGGCGGCAACTTGATGAATTAGGTCTCCAGGACTTAAAACAAAGCCAAATCATATTATGTGATATCATCTAATGTGAAATTCTACTCCGTACTTCTAGAATTTTTATTTTTATATTGTATTGAGGATTTATTCTGTTCTATGTATTGTACTGTACGGCTCAGAATTAAAAGACAATGAGTAAAATGACAAAGTAGAACTTTACAAAGACGTTTACAATAGTTGATGCTAAACACATGCAGAGCAGGTTAGAGACTATGAAACCAGTGAAATTAGAAAGGCTCAAAAAAAAACAAAAAAAAAAAAAACGGTGCTATGCACATATGGAGAAAGTTAAAGGATATGAAAGTAGGAAAATTAGAAAATATAAAAAAAGAAAGTAAAGATCGCAGTAGCGCAAACCAACAAACTGCCTCATTTAACTATGCACCAGTCTAACTTTGGTTTTGCACAATAATTACTACACTATTGCACCTTAACACTTAATTCTACTTTATTCACATAATTATACTTATTTATTATGTTCTACTATACTGTTATCTTTCAATCTATGACTTTTTGTTAATCTAACTGATATTCTTCTAACTTTGCACAGTTTTTGATAAGCGGATCAGGATGCATTTCACTGCGTATTGTCCTGTATAACTATGGATGTGACAAATAAAGAATCTTGAGAATTTCAAAAATGGAGTTTACCGCACATGCATTTATTGGTTACTTTGTTAATGTATATATATTTATCTGTCTGCTTATTTAAAAAGCTAAATTTACCCCAGGAGTCAAAAACGTTCTGTCTAGTCCTTGTACAAAAACCTAGACAAAAGCTGGGGTATCACCTTGGTAACCCCATGTACTTTTGGAACTGTGAGAGGAAAATAGCACGACTTTACAGACAGGAGTCCAATGCAGAACTCTACTTACTTTTTTACTTTGTAAAAAAAAAATAATTAACTGCTGATGATGTAGATCGTTTTGTCTGTACTGAAATTCCAAACAGATAAACCTGTCCTGACCTCATTAAAAAGATTCAGCATATTGGGACTGGCAAGATTACAAATATTGTTTTTACAGAAGTTCTGAAATAAAAGTGAAACTAATGAAATAGCAACAATTCAAAGAAAAAAAAAATCTTAAAAGTGTGTATCCTGAAAACCAAACACGGGGGTTGGCGAGCGAAGCGAGCAGGGAACAAAGCCCCCTAGTAATATAAAATAAATAAATACATTTTTATAAATGTAACATCCTGCCATTTCCCTTTTTTTTAGTGTTGGCTGTATGCTCCTAGTCATTGTCATGCTAGAAGGTGAACTGTCACCCCAGTCTGAGGTTGCGTACCCTCTGGAGCAGTATTTCTTTAAGGACCTCTATATTTGGCAACATTCGTTTTCCTCTCAATTCTGAGCTGTGTCCTCATTCCTACCTCTGAGAAGAATCACCACAGTGTGATACTTCACTGTAGAGATGGTATTAGGCAGGTAATAAGCAGTGCTATGCATAGTGCCTGGAATTTTGCCCAGAGAGTTCAGTTTTTGTCTCATCAGGCCAAAGAATCATTTTGCTTGTGCTGTCAGAGTCCAAGTAGGCTTTCATAGGCCCTTTACTCGATAGGGAACAGTCGGAGCTATAGAAATGTTTTTTTTACCCTTGTCGGGACATATGCCTCAACAGTTTTATTACAGAGAGATCCTTGGACTTTTTGTCCTGAAATGCATTTAAACGTTTGGTACCTTATACCAAGGTATACACAGGTGTCAGACTTTTTAAACGATATCCTATCAGTTCAGTTTGTCAGAGGTGGACTCCAAGTTCTAAACACAACTCAAGCAGAATTAAAGCAAACCGAATGATCTGAGCACCATTTGGACTGCCACAGCAAAGAGTCTGAATAATTATATAAATGAGAGGAATCAGTTGTTGATTTTTAATAAACTTGCAGACCTTTCTGAAAACATGTTTTAATGTTGATACTATTGGCTACTGAGTGTAGATTGATCAATTTATAATTAAATCTACAGAACAATAAAATGTGCAGAAAGAAAGAAATACATTCTCAATGCACTGATAATGGTTCAACTGGAGAAACAGTTATTTCATTGTAACACACATTGTCCAAATGTTCTTGGGGCCTTGTCTACATGCTTGAGTGTGCTGGCATCAGTCTGACACCATATAATGTAAATACCACAAGGGATGGATGGACGCCCCCAAGTATGAATCCTTGACATTATAAAAGATAATGGAATAAAAAGCTCTCTGACCACAGGGCAGGGAGGCCTATGTTGGAAGGATCTGGAGAGACAACAGTATGTGGATACTGTATCCCCCCAATACAGCTGGGAACACCTTCCTTAGGATTCAGGTCCCCTTTTGATACCTACAGGGCATCATGGGAGTTAGAATCCTACAGTACAGCCCTGTTGATTTCCATGTGCTCCACCAGGGGGCACTACTTTTTGACTCCCATCCGATGATCATAAAGGTAAAAGGAGTTGCTCTCAAGTCCGGAGGCAGTGGACAAGGCTTGCTGGGAGGCGAGAGGAGGAAGAGGATTGTATTTCTGTACTGATTATACTTTGTTCTTGCTTGCATTTTGTCAAGACAATATAGGTAATGAAAAAGGCCATACAGTATTTGAATCCATTGCTGTGTTGGGTGTCGTTGTGCCTGGGGTTTGGGGCTTGGTGGTGCCCCATATTAGTTACAATAGATTGATTTGTTTGTGCCATGGCCATATTTGCCTTGTCTTTCTGAAATAGTGTAATGCACAGAACAATCAAGTAGCTATATCAAATCAGGATTTGTTTACCTCTGCAATTCATCTTATTGGTTTTGTAAATGGCAAACCTGAGCTATTCAGTGTTTTTTCTCTGACACCTTAATACTTGCAGAGACTCAGTCTGGGTTAATTCAAAGATGTTTTCATGTTTTTCGGGTTTTTCAGTACCAGCTGAAAAAAAAAACCCACAGACAAAGGGAAAACAAGCAAATTCACATATACAGTTTTTGGTCCTGTGAGATTCAATTCCAATACTCTGCTGTGGTGGGGTAGTAGTGGTAACCACTGAGCACCATACAACTCTTGGCTTTCTAGTGTTGTTCCAAAGCACATTTTCTCTATACAGCAGGAGTTCTCAAACTTATTTTGTCTACCGCCCACTTTGAGAATCAATTATTTTCTAGCGCCCCCCAAAATTTTTAACTTTACCACATCTTAAAAATCACAAACGCATTCATTACTTTAATTATAGAGTGCCATATGTGTCTTATCCTGTTTCTGAGTTGAAACTTTTCAGACATTCTAACGGGAGCAATAAAAACGCAACTTTATAATATTTAAAAAGACTTTTATTCAAATTAACACAAACATTTCAATTAAAATTTTAAAACTTATCTAATGTGAAGGATGAATCTGATGATTTACTCAAAAACAGCCGTAAGTCACCGCGTTCGGTAACATGCAAACGATTCCTCTTTTTAGTTAGCAGTGTTGCCACAGCACTAAATCCACGTTCACACAAATATGACGATGGGAATGCTACCAAAAATCGTTGAACAATCGACCACAATCCAGGGTACAATTGTGGGATTGGCTTTTGTAGCCAATATTCTTGGTAGCCATTTTTGAATTTGATTTTTATTTCCTCGTTCGTTGTCAGTTCTATAAGTTCTTCCTCAAGCTGGGATGATCCTGCTGTGTTGACATTTGATAAAGGATCCTACACCCAGTCCGGTATTTCCAATTTTAAAATGTCCTGGAACCGTTCTTTGAAATCACTGTGGAGGTTCTCCAAATGTTGGCAGTAAACAAGCAAGTCGTCGTTGATGAAGGGTACTGCTGATAAATTAGGGAAATTGTGAAACTCACGTCTGCCGATGTTTTTCTTGTGTAAGAGCAGTTTGGCTACGAAAGCAGCAACGATATTTTTTGTTTTAATCAAGTTCAAGTCATCACCTTGAAGTTGGAGATTGATATCATTAAACAATTTATACAGGTCTGTCAAGTACGCAATATCATTCTTTGATGTGATGAGGTTGTTGCGCAATTCTGTGCCTTTGTTTTCCAAGAACTCTATCACAGAGTCAAACAGATTATAAAATCGAGTCAGACAAGTACCTCTTGATAGCCAACGCACTTCTGTGTAAAACAGCAATCGGTTGAAATCTTCATCATTAACAACACAAAGCTGATTAAATAATCTGTCATTTAAAGAGCTCTTTCGGATTTTATTGACTGCTTTGATGACATGTTGCAGTGATTGAAACAGCCGTTCACTCAAATTTCTCGCAACCAAATGTTGTCGATGAATGACGCAATGAACAGCGAGCACATCTGGAATTTTATTTTTTAAGTACGCTATGAAGCCTTTGTGACGCCCTGTCATAGCCGGAGCGCCATCCGTAGCAGCTGATATAATATTCTTCAAGGGAATTTCTTTCTCATCACAAAACTTTTCCAGTGTATTAAATATGGTTTCTCTGGTTGTATCTGTCTCTAAATTTCTAGCAAATAATAGTTCTTGACATATTTTCTCATCTTTAATAAACCTCACGTATGACAACAATAGTGGTTCATTAGTTGGTAAAGTGGACTCATCCAACTGAATTGAGAATTGACTAGTCTTCAGATGATTGCACAATGAGTCTTCAATATTTTCAGCCATTTCATCAATTCGTCTTTGCACAGAACTATTGCTCAAAGGAATTTTTCGAATAATATCTGCCGCTGGTTTATGGAGCACAGTAGTTATTACTTCTTTTATTGCCGGTAAAATTAACTCTTCTCCAATAGTGTGTGGTTTGCCTGTTTGAGCAATTAACAAAGAGATATTGTACGAGGCTCGAAGTCTGTCATCGTCTTGCTTAGAAGCCGCTGAAAAAAGTTTTGATACAGTTGGCTGAGCTATGTACTTCTTTTCCAGGTCTTGAAAATAGGCCACATTTTTTTCTTTCTTATCTGGATGCATTTTATTCAAATGATCTTGTAGCCTAGAAGGCTTCATCGCTTCATTTGAAAATGTTTTTTGACAAAGAAGGCACATAGGCGAAGATGGATTTGTGGGATTTTCAACAAATCCGTATTTAATATATTCCGCACTGTATTGCCGTCTCTTCTTTTTTGCTTCCGACATGGTTTTGTCTTTACAAATACGAGAGTAAAGTATCGAGCTTAAAAAACTTTCTAACGATTGCGTGTGAAAACGCTAATGAAAATAAAAGAAGTATTACGCGCTCTTATATAAGATTAAAATACAGCACACACCGACAGGAATAAGACAAACATGCACAAACTTGTTTACCTCATTCGACGGAATTCGTACTGAGCAAGTTAGAATGGTAACCCTCATTTTTATCAAAAATAAAAAATATAGAAAATAAAAAATATCCAATTAAAAAATGTCGAAATTTTAGTATAAATAAAAAATTGGTTTACGGGTTAAGGCTAGGGCTAAGATTATTTTTTTATTTATACGAAAATTTCGAAATTTTTTAATTCAATATTTTTTATTTTCTATATTTTTTATTTTCAATAAAAATTACCGGAATCAGTTAGAACAAGTATCGATGATCCGGCCGCTTGATACAGGATTGCACAAATCACGTTGCTTAATAAAAACTTGGTGGATTGGCGATTCTAAATTGGCCCTAGTGTGTGCTTGCTGTGTGTTTGTGTGTGTCCTGCGGTGGGTTGGCACCCTGCCCAGGATTGTTTCCTGCCTTGTGCCCTGTGTTGGCTGGGATTGGCTCCGGCAGACCCCCGTGACCCTGTGTTCGGATTCAGCGGGTTGGAGGATGGATGGATGGATGTTAAAACTTGATTGCTCATGGGCTACCTACGAAAGTCATGATAAATTATTTATATTTATACAATCAAACAGGACAGGAATAAGAACGAAATAATTGATGTAGTATAGTAGGTAGGTTTTGATTTTAGTTTAAATTTTAAAATATTAGAAAAAAAACACAAATCAGCCATCGCCCCCCCTAAACCGCTTCAACACCCCCCAATTTTCTCTGGGCCCTTTAACGCCCCCCTGTAGGCCTCCAGCGCCCACAAGGGGGCGTTATCGCCCACTTTGAGAAAGACTGCTATACAGTATGCAGTATACTTCCGTTATTGTCCATTGTAAATGATCAGAAACCTGTGTGTGCACATTAACTAGATCAGGAGTGACTTATTATGTCAGGTTCAAACCTGATTGTGTAACTCCATGTCATTAATATTGCTTTGAACTTTTTTCTTGAATTTTCTTTGTGATTCCTGTACCATTTAACTCTGAATCAACTGACACATGAAATGAAAAAATGCCTTTGTCAGTTCATGCTAGTGGTCAGTAGAGTCTGCGGGAAATGACTTAACTGTGTAGACAGACAGAGGACTTTAGAGGACAGCAGAGAATGTGCAGGCATGGTGGTCTACAGCGAGCAAGCTTGAAAACTGCTTTCCCAAGCAAAAGAGCCTCTAAAGCAAGGGTTCCCAAACTTTTTTCAGTCGCAGACCCCTTTACCAAAAACTTTTAAAACCGTCGACCCCCTAATTACATGCAATGATTTTTCATATCCGCACTTGCTTTGATATGTTCGATAAGACAATGAACAGACATGTTTGTGCTACATGTCTTTTCATGCATTCTTACGTGTGACTCTTTTAATGACACATTTTACCTTTTCGTTCGCAAATTTGGTATGTAATGTGTTTTTTTTAAATGATTTTACTTCTTAATTAGGTACCTATTGGAATCATAGATATTTTGAAGTAACAAACAAATAGCAGTAGTAAGGGGGTCTATTTTTGCTGTCGTTGACCCCCAAATTTTTTCATTGAAACTATCGACCCCTAGAAAGTTCAAATCGACCCCAGGGGGTCAATATCGACCACTTTGGGAACCCTTGCTCTAAAGCCATTTAGTTCCGCTAATCTAGTCTGCTTCAGTTTTACACTACAAGTAGGGTGCAACCTTCATGTACAGTATAATCTTCTAATGCTTGTTTTCTTATGGTGTCTGCCTAAATGTTTGATTAACTCCTTTTTTGGAAAGGTACTACTTATGTCTATCACATTTAGAATGAGTGGTACTTCCTTGCACATTGTGCTAACTGTGATTCTAAAATTGGAGTAAGCAGGTTATGTCATGGATGAATGATGTAAGGCCTACTTAACGTAAGGCCAGGATACTTCTAAATGAACAATATTCAGTATTCAGTCCTTCTAATCGAAGGCTGCTTGACAACCCCACTAAACAGTAACAACTCAATTCCACACTTTCAGAGAACAGTGTCACCATTATGCCAGTTGACTGTCAGCTCAGGCTGATGATTCCCCTTTGAATGGCACCTTTGCAAAAGCTGTGGGTTCACCTTATAGGCATTTTTGACTGACTCTGTCCCTCTTTTGCTTTGTTATGCAAATATTAGCACTGAGCTGTGAAGAAAGTAACTGATGGGGAGGATTTTGGTTGCCAAGGTCTTAATAAAATACAATTGTAATGTGTCAGCCTGTGTCTAAGAAGGATTGAATTTCATGTTTTTTTTAAACCTGTCAAAATAACGGGGCTGTGGGAGCCTGAGTTTAAGACTCAGCTCAGCCCCTGTCTGTGTAGAGTTTACCAGTTCCCCTCCATGTCAATGTGAGATTTTTTCCTCTCACTTGTCAAAGATGTGGGTTTCAGATTAACTAGAAATTTTGAACTAGCACCGTATCCTGGATTGGTTCCTACCTTGTGCCTGATGCTGCTGTGATAGGCTGCAGTTCTCCATGATCATAAATTGGATTAAGCCATTTAAAAAAATGAATGGATTTAAAAATACATTTCTACTTTCATTCACATGTTAAGATTTTCTGAACATTACTGATGTTTTAATATTGACAGCCAGCAGTTAACAACACTGAATAATCCTACAACAACATTTATTTATATAGCACATTTTCATTCAAATTATGTAGTTCAAAGTGCTTTACAAGAGGAAAAATGAAAAAAATATAAAAATAAAATTAGCCAATACTAATTAACAAAGAATAAAGTAAGGTCCGATGGCCAGGGAGGACAGAAAAAACAAAAAAAAAAAACTCCAGAGGACAGGGGTTCAGAGGTCATGAGACCACCCAGCACCCCTGGGCATTCTATCTAACATAAATGATGTCAAGTCCTCATGGTTTTCAGGCTTCATGAGAAAGAATTAGACGATGACGGTCATGTGGACCTCTGGCCTTCAATCCATCAATGTAGGGACTGCATGGTGCCTTGATCGGGTGGTGATGGTGCAGATCACCACCACATAAAACTAGAAAAAGAACAGCAGAGAAAGTAGTGGTTAGTATGGATTTCAGAGCCATGGAAAAAAAAATGAAATTCATATACAGAATATTAGGGTTACATTAAAACGAAGCTATGAGAACGCCATGTTAAAATACAGTAATCCCTCCTCCATCGCGGGGGTTGCGTTCCAGAGCCACCCGCGAAATAAGAAAATCCGCGAAGTAGAAACCATATGTTTATATGGTTATTTTTATATTGTCATGCTTGGGTCACAGATTTGCGCAGAAACACAGGAAGTTGTAGAGAGACAGGAACGTTATTCAAACACTGCAAACAAACATTTGTCTCTTTTTCAAAAGTTTAAACTGTGCTCCATGACAAGACAGAGATGACAGTTCTGTCTTACAATTAAAAGAATGCAAACATATCTACCTCTTCAAAGGAGTGCGTGTCAGGAGCAGAGAATATCACAGAGATAGCCCTATTGATTTGTTTGCATTTCTCTCTGTTTGGCTTTTAAGTATGCGAAGCACCACGGCACAAAGCTGTTGAAGGCGGCAGCTCACACCCCCTCCGTCAGGAGCAGATAAAGAGACAGAGTTTGTTTTTCAAGCACAAATCAATACGTGCCCTTCGAGCTTTTAAGTATGCGAAGCACTGTGCAGCATGTCATTTCAGAAAGCAGCTGCACAAAAGATAGCAACTTGAAGATAATCTTTCAGCATTTTTAGACGAGCGTCCGTATCGTCTAGGTGTGCGAACAGCCCCCCTGCTCACACCCCCTACGTCAGGATCACAGAAAGTCAGCGCGAGAGAGAGAGAAAGTAAGCTGGGTAGCTTCTCAGCCAACTGCCAATAGCGTCCCTTGTATGAAATCAACTGGGCAAACCAACTGAGGAAGCATGTACCAGAAATTAAAAGACCCATTGTAAGCAGAAACCCGCGAAGCAGCGAAAAATCCGCGATATATATTTAAATATGCTTACATATAAAATCCGCGATGGAGTGAAGCCGCGAAAGGCGAAGCGCGATATAGCGAGGGATTACTGTAACGTGTTTTTAGCAGTTTTTTAAAGTTCTCCATCATATTAGCCTGGAGAATTTCTATCGGTCAGCTATTCCAGATTTTAGGTGCATAAGAGCAGAAGGCTTTGCCTCACCACTTCTTTAAGTTTAGCTCTTGGAATTATAAGTAGACACTCATTTGAAGATCTAAGGTTACGATTTGGAGTGTAAGGTAAAGGCATTCCGAAATATAGGATGGAGTGAGATTATTTAAGGCTTTGTAAACCATAAGCACTATTTTAAAGTCAATTCTAAATGACACAGGTAACCAATGAAGTGACATCACAACTGAAGAGATGTGCTCGGATTTTCTTTTCCTAGTTAAGATTCTGGTACCTGCATTCTGGACTCGTTGCAATCAATTGATGTCTTTTTTGGGTAGTCCTGAGATACATTACATGTGTTACATTATCTTGTCGACTAAAAACAAAAGGTAGAAAGGTTATTGGTTGAAAGTGTTACGAGTGGTCTGGTGCAGTATTCAGTAGTGCTGCCACCTCAAAGCCCAGTGGTTTAAATCTAGGGTCTATTATTATCTATCAGGAACTTGCTGGTTGTCCCCATTTCCATGATGGTTTTACTCTTCACATTCCTTGGTTTTCATGTAACATTATAAAAATAATGTGTGTTAGGATACTCTAAATTGGCTCAATATGGGTTAGTGGGGTAGCTCACATCCTAACTTTTGCAAATTCTAATAGGATGACAAGCACTATCAGATAGATCAGGGGTTCCCAAACTTTTCAGCTCACGACCCCCAAAATAACCATGCCAGTGACTCGTGACCCCCCACTATCCTCGGAAGTGGTTAAAATATACAAATGTTGCGCGCAACGGTGCACATGCGCCAATAGGCCTATCCAAACATGAGAATGACAACACGAAAGAACACAATGGTCTAACAACCATATAATTATTTTTAATAGTAATTTACTCATTTGTTTAATTTCAACAAAATATCTTATCCAAACAAGAGCATGACAACAAAAAAGAACATAACGCTCTAACAACCATATAACTTTTTTCATCCAGCTCAGAAAACATATCAATCCTTCCTATTTCAACTCGCTCAGTCCAGCGCTCAAGTTTTCTCTTGAATGCGTGGATTTTATCATTTAGCGAAATTATGTGTGTGTTCTCACCTTGAAATGACATATTAAGTCCATTCAGTTTTTCAAATATGCAAGCCAAATACGCTAGCCTTGTTAACCAGTCAGGATCAGTGAGGTGATCAGCGAGCTGGGACCCATGCTCCATCAGAAATAAGCGCACTTCGTCCCGCAGCTCAAACAGGCGGCAGAGCACATTCCCTCGCGAAAGCCACCTGACTTCTGTATGGAAAAGCAAGCACTCATGCTCCGATCGCAGTTCGTTACAGAGAGTGGCAAACAGTCTGATATTGAGTGGATGCGCTTTTATATTGTTGACCATTTTTATCGAAGTCTCAAGAACACGTTTAAGTTCTGGGTCAAGTGTTTTGCTCGCAAGAGCTTCTCTGTGTATAATACAATGCGTGAATTTTACGTGAGGCGCCACTTGTAAGACTCTTGCTTTAAGACCTTTCTTTTTCCCCAGCATCGCTCCAGCACCATCTGTACACACACCGACGCACTCGCTCCAAGACAGTCTGATGGCTTTTTAATTTGCATGTTTTTTTTAAATGTAACTATTAACTACTAGTTTTTATCTTTTGTTAGTTATGGATAAAATGTTATTTCTAAAAAATTAAATTAATTAATTTCTAAAAAGTTTTAAAAAAGTATTTGATTTCTTGTAAATCATCTCGCGACCCCCCCCCCCCCCAATGTCTCACGACCCCCCAGAGGGTCGCGACCCCCACTTTGGGAACCACTGAGATAGATACTTTATTAATCCCAATGGGAAATTCACATTCTCCAGCAGCAGCATAATGATACAATAAATAATATTAAATTAAAGAATGATAATAATCCAGGTGAAAAACATACAATAACTTTATATAATGTTAAATGTTAACATTTACACCCCCGGGTGGAATTGAAGAGTCGCATAGTTTGGGGGAGGAACGATCTCCTCAATCTGTCAGTGGAGCAGGACAGTGACAGCAGTCTGTTGCTGAAGCTGCTCTTCTGTCTGGAGATGATACTATTTAGTGGATGCAGTGGATTCTCCATAATTGATAGGAGCCTGCTGAGCGCCCTTCGCTCTGCCACAGATGTTAAACTGTCCAGCTCCATGCCAACAATAGAGCCTGCCTTCCTCACCAGTTTGTCCAGGCGTGAGGCGTCTTTCCTCTTAATGCTGCCTCCCCAGCACACCACCACGTAGAAGAGGGCGCTCGCCACAACTGTCTGATAGAACATCTGCAGCATCTTATTGCAGATGTTGAAGGACGCCAGCCTTCTAAGGAAGTATAGTCGTCTCTGTCCTTTCTTGCATAGCGCATCAGTATTGGCAGTCCAGTCTAATTTATCATCCAGCTGCACTCCCAGATATTTATAGGTCTGCGCCATCTGCACACAGCCACCTTTGATGATCACGGGGTCTATGAGGGGTCTGGGCCTCCTAAAATCCACCACCAACTCCTTGGTTTTGCTGGTGTTCAGTTGTAGGTGGTTTGAGTCGCACCATTTAACAAAGTCATTGATTAGGCCCCTATACTCATCCTCCAGCCCATTCCTGATGCAGCCCACGATAGCAGTGTCATCAGCGAACTTTTGCACATGGCAGGACTCAGAGTTGTATTGGAAGTCCGATGTATATAGGCTGAACAGGACCGGAGAAAGTACAGTCCCTTGTGGTGCTCCTGTGTTGCTGACCACAATGTCAGACGTGCAGTTCCCAAGACGCACATACTGAGGTCTGTCTTTAAGATAGTCCACGATCCATGCCACTAGGTATGAATCTAATCCCATCTCTGTCAGCTTGTCCCTAAGGAGCAGAGGTTGGATTGTGTTGAAGGCGCTAGAGAAGTCTAGAAACATAATTCTTACAGCACCACTGCCTCTGTCCAAGTGAGAGAGGGATCGGTGTAGCATATAGATGATGGCATCCTCCGCTCCCACCTTCTCCTGATATGCAAACTGCAGAGGGTCAAGGACGTGTTGAACCTGTGGCCTAAGGTGGTGAAGCAGCAGCCTCTCCATGGTCTTCATCACGTGATGTCAGAACAACAGGCCGAAAGTCATTCGGCTCACTAGGACGTGATATCTTTGGGACTGGGGTGATACAAGATGTTTTCCAAAGCCTCGGGACTCTCCCCTGTTCCAGGCTCAGGTTGAAGATGCGCTGTAGAGGACCCCCCAGCTCCGATGCACAGACCTTCAGCAGTCGTGGCGATACTCCATCTGGACCCGCTGCTTTGCTGGCACGAAGTCTCCTCAGCTCTCTGCTCACTTGCGCTGTTGTAATTATGGGTGGGGATGTCTCTCCTATGCTGGTATCAGCAGAAGGATGTGTGGAGGGTGCAGTACTCCGAGGTGAGAGTGAGAGTGGGTTAGTGTGGTCAAACCTGTTAAAGAAGTTGTTCATTTGGTTTGCTCTCTTCACGTCTCTCTCGATGGTGGTACCCCGCTTCGAGCTGCAGTCAGTGATGATCTTCATCCCATCCCACACTTCCTTCATGCTGTTATTCTGCAACTTCTGCTCCAGCTTTCTCCTGTACTGCTCCTTCGCCGCCCTGAGCTGGACTCGGAGTTCCTTCTGCACGTGCTTGAGCACATGCTGATCACCGTCTTTAAAAGCCCTTTTCTTCTGGTTCAAAAGGCTCTTGATGTCACTTGTAATCCATGGCTTGTTGTTAGCATAGCAGCGTACAGTTCTTACTGGAACTACAATGTCCATACAGAAGTTGATGTAGTCAGTAGTGCAGTCAACAACTTCATCAATGATCCCTGCAGGATATCCCAGTCTGTAGTTCCAAAACATTCTCTCAGAGTATTCTCAGCCTCCGGGGTCCACTTCCTGAATGATCGTGTGGTTACAGGTAGGACTCTCACTTTTGGTTTATAGTGAGGCTGAAGCAGAACCAGGTTATGATCTGCTTTCCCAAGCGCAGGCAGCGGGGTGGCGCTGTATGCGTCTTTAACGTTTGCATACAGTAAATCAATAGTCTTATTTTCCCGGGTGTTACAGTCCACATACTGGGAGAATGCAGGTAATGTTTTGTCCAGCGTCACACGGTTAAAGTCCCCAGCGATTAGCACAAGCGCCTCAGGGTGCTGCGTTTGTAACTTAGCAACAGCAGAATGGATGATGTCACTCGCTGACTCCACGTCCGCCCGAGGAGGAATGTATACAATAACAACAATGACGTGTCCAAACTCTCTGGGCAAGTAATAGGGACGTAAACTTACGGCCAACAGTTCGATGTCCCTGCAGCAAGTGGAGATTTTGACATTAACATGTCCAGAGTTATCACCACCGTGTAGTGACATAGAGAGCGAGTCCTCCTCCTTTGTGCTTCCCACAGGTACTTGCATCTCTGTCCGCTCTAACTGTGCTAAACCCGGGTAGTTCCACATTATCGTCTGGGATGGTGTTAGTTAGCCATGTTTCGCTAAAACACAACAAACTGCATTCTTTGTAGGTTCTGACATTTTTCACCAGCGCAGCCAGTTCATCGATCTTATTTGAGATTGAGTTTACATTCCTCAGAATCACAGAAGGCACCGAAGGCTTAAAACGCCACTTTCTCACAAGCCGCTTCATTTTTAGCTTAGTGCCCGCTCTGCTGCCACGATACCGCCTTCTTACCTCGTCGGGTAAATAGGGAACCACACCGGCACTGGCATTTGTTCTCAGCGCTCGATGTTGAGTACTTGAATAGGCGAGTCTCGGCGTGTAAAAATCCATGCCCATGTTGTAAAAGTAAGTGTGTCCAGTGAACAAATCCACATAAAATAAAGTGATAGGAGTGATCAATAAATAAAAATAGAAAAATAAAAGTAGAAAAGTACACATACACATACAGTCATACACGAAGCTGCTGAAAAGGCTGCCACTCTCGGCGGCGCCGGATGTTAATGTCAGTGGCATTGTAATCATTTGTTATTGCTGTTGTCTCACAGGTCCAGAGTCCTTGGTTTCAAACATCATGCCCGATTGTTGTCTGTGTCATTGGCACATTCTTCTAGTCTCTGCTCTTCTCCAAATAAGTTGCCATTTCTCCCAACCCGCACATTAAATTGGCTTCATGTGAATGAGTGTGGATGTGTGTAAGAGAAAATCATACTGCATGAATTTGTAAAATGCTTGTGGCTATGCCTGCCTGTTTGACTTAAGACATTCTAAATCATTTGAGCTAGTATATCAATACAGATTTGAGATCAGGTCGCATTTTAAGAAGAACTTTTATTGCAATATGACATTTTCATAATAATTTACATTTAAGAAGTCCTGCTCAGTGAATTACATATTTAACTATTTAGAGACTGTCACAAAAACGAGACATACTCAGAAAAAGGTTTGGGGCAGCCACCCGTATAATCTGGTATCCTGGCTGCAAAAGTCTTTTTTATGCAAATAAACAGCACTGATGTGCACGCAATTGAGTCTAAGACAAGACTGAGGAATTAGGACAAAGGGCAGGGTTTTAAAGGGGAAGACAGGAAGTGAGGTCATAAGGTTCGGGCCCAGACGTGACGTCAGAGGGGCCGCAGCCAGTAAGGTCTCCTTCCATTGGCTCTGTCCCGGAAATGATGTCACGAGAGCCAGGTGGAATCTCCCAGGAATGGTCTGCAGGCAAGAGAGAAAAAGAGTCAGTGCACTCTGCCACCTCCTGGCATATCTCAGAACTGCCGTCACTCAAGCCCTTTAGCTGCCTCCCATGCGCACGTGTGTGACAAGGGCCCCCCCCCTTAGCCCAGACCCTTCAGGTCAGGCGACCCTAACCGAGAGGTCGTGAACTCGGGAAAGAGCATCAGCGTTGGCGTGTAGAGAGCCTCAGCGATGGACGAACGAAGACTTATACGGCTGTAGGTCAAGAAACCACCTGGTGACCTGTGGATTCGACTCCTTGTGCGGGGCCATCCACTGTAGGGGTGCATGGTCCATGACAAGGGTGAATTCCCGGCCCAACAGGTAGTACCTAAGCTGAGTAATCACCCATTTAATCACCGAAGCCTCCTTCTCCACCGCTGCATACCTGGTCTCCCGGTCAAACAGTTTCTGGCTCAGGTACATAATGGGGTGCTCCACACCATCGACACTTTGGCTCAGCACTGCTCCTAAGCCTGTGTCCGAAGCGTCCATCTGGAGGATGAAAGGCAAAGAAAAGTTAGGTGCCATCAAAACAGGTGCGGACGTAAGGGCCTGCTTAAAGTCACTAAATGCAGTGCCTGTCTTCTCAGTCCATACCACAATGTTCGTGGCCCTCTTCTTTGTTAAATCAGTCAAGGGCACCGCTCTCTCAGAACCGGGGCACAAACTGGCGGTAGTACCCCTCTAACCCGAGAAAGGTTTGGACCTGCCGCTTGGTTCGCGGACGGGGCCATTTCAAAATGGCGTCTACCTTGGAGCACTGTGGCCTTACGGTACCACGACCCACCAGGTAGCCTAAATATTTGGCCTCGGTTAATCCGAAGAAACATTTCTTGGGATTAATCCGGAGCCCGGCCTCACCAAGTGCCCGCAATACCGCTTGGACATGCTGTAGGTGTTCCTTCCATGTGCTGGAATAGATGACCACGTCATCCAGGTAGGCAGCACTGTATGAATTATGAGGCCAGAGCACTTTGTCCACCAGATGCTGGAAGGTTGCAGGGGCCCCATGTAACCCAAATGGAAGGACACGATACTGCCAGTGTCCACTAGGGGTACTAAACGCCGTTTTTTCCTTTGCGGTGTCCGTTAAAGGAACCTACCAGTACCCTTTTGTCATGTCAAGTGTGGTCAAATATCGAGCCTGTCCAAGCCTCTCCAGGAGGTCGTCCACTCGTGGCATTGGATAGGCATCAAATTGGGACACTTGATTACGCCGACGGAAGTCATTGCAAAACCTCCAACTCCCGTCATGCTTACCGACTAGCACAATGGGCCTGGACCAGGGACTATAACTTTCCTCAATCACTCCTAGTTCCAGCATGCGCTTGATCTCAAGCTCCACTTCAGCCCTTTTTGCCTTGGGAAAGTGATACGGGCATTCTCGGACAATAACCCCCGGCTCTGTCACAATGTTATGCTCAACCAGAGAGGTCCGTCCGGGGTTCTCACCGACTACCTCCTGAACGGCCCAGATAACTGTTTCCAGCTCCTGCCGTTGTCTGGGACTTAAGTCCGCACCAAAGTTAAGGCTGTGGGTGTGAGCGAAGAGTGAGCGGGGCTGGCCGGAGGAGGGATCGGGATCCCTGTCCTTCCACGGTTTCAGCAGGTTCACATGATAAACCCGCTCTTTCGGCCGACAATTCGGTTGACTCACCAAATAGTCGACCAGTCCCTTCCTCTCCTTAACTTCGTATGGGCCTTGCCAATGGGCAGGCAACTTCGAGTGGGAGGTAGGCACTAGGACCATGACCCGATCTCCCGGGCGGAACTCCCGGAGAGACATGCCGCGGTTATAATAACGGGCCTGTGCTGCTTGGGCCTCTTCCATGTGACTTTTAAGGAGGGGCCGTATCTTTCCAAATCTATCGCATAATTGTGCAATATACTCTTAATATGTTTGTAGAGGGAAGAGCCTCTTCTTCCCATCCTTCTTTTAAATTATGCGATATGCCCCGGGGTTGTCGCCCATACAGTAATTCAAAAGGGGAGAACCCCGTGGAGGCTTGAGGGACTTCCTGATAGGCAAAAAGGACGAGGGGGAGTAGCTGATCCCAGTTCCGTCCATCCTCGCTGACCACCTTACGCAGCATTTGTTTGAGAGTCTGATTGAACCTCTCCACTAAACCGTCGGTTTGAGGATGGTACACCGCGGTCTTTAAATGCTTTATTTTCAATAACTTGGCAGTCTCCTTGAACGTCTCCGAGGTGAAAGGTGTCTCCTGGTCTGTCAAGACTTCCTTGGGGATACCCACGCGCGAAAAGACACCTAGTAATTCCCGTGCGATTGCTTTAGAAGTGGCTGAGCGCAAAGGAACAGCTTCGGGGTATTTTGTAGCATAATCCACGAGGACTAAAATGTACTTGTGTCCTCGGGCTGAGGGCTCTAGAGGTCCGACTATATCGACCCCAATTCTATGGAAGGGAATAGGAATGAGAGGAGCACGTTCCTTTCTTGGAATTTGTCGCAGTTGACACTCCGGACAGGAAGCGCAAAAGCGACAAACCTCCTCATTAATTCCCGGCCAGTAGAAACGGAGCTTAATCCGCTCCAGGGTTTTTTCGGTGCCCAAGTGGCCAACTAGGAGATGGGCGTGTGCTAACTCACAGACCTGCCGCCGGAAGGTCCGTGGGATTAGCAGTTGCCTTCTCTCCTGCCCATCATGCATTGCTACATGATATAGAAGGTAGTTCTCCAACACAAAGTGAGGACCCTGTGGCATGGACTGGTTTGTGCGTTGGCCGTTGACAAGGACTACTGCATTTTTTGCAAATTTCAGGGAATCGTCACTCCACTCCACTTTTAAAGGAAGCCGGCGTCTCTCTAAATTGAAACCATAAAAGGGAGAGAGGGTCGGTGCCGACCTCAAGGGGCGTGGTTTCCTCCAACTCTGCCGCGGCACTGGTGGATGACGTGTTGGCATGTGACGGCCCAGGAGTTGCCACGTCACTCAGGCCGACTGCTTCATCTCTCTCTGTCGGCTGATTACACGGCGTGGAGGCAGCTTGAGACGGCTCATCCCCGTCTATAACTAGGCCCAAGTTATCCCCAGGAGTGGTATGTGACTCACCGCTTTTTATTTTAGACCAGTCCCGCCCCAGTATCACCGGGTGTGGAGGCTCAGGAAGGACGGCCACGGTTAACTTCCGAACTGAACCTCCGTAACTGATGACACAAATAGCGGTCCTGTACCAGCGGGTTTCTCCATGGAAACAGGTTATACCAGTCTTAAACTTTAACCACTGTTGCGGTAGCACAAATCAGCGGGCAACAATGGACATGTTGCTGCCGGTATCTAATAATACAGACTTTTTATACCCGTTAACAACCTGTGTGCAGGACCGCCAACGGGTTTGTAAGAGCACACCAACCCCTCCTCCCCCTCCACCTGCATTCCACCTCATTCCTAAGCGGTTTGTGCGCCCGCGGCCCTGGGGACATTGGTGCAGGCCCTGGGTTGTACAGAGGGAGGCTAGGTTTTGGGACGTACTCCGGTTGGGGTTGGCCCAGGGACGGTTCAGCCCTCCCAGGTCGGGAGGCCCTCCTTTGTTGTTCCACGAGCTCTATGAGCCCTGCCATATTTTTGAATTGTCTACCCCAAACCGGCTTGGTGAAGCGCTGGGGTAGTGCGTCTAGAAACAGATAGCAAGCCACCTGTTCAATTATTTGGTAGGGCGTGTTTTCCAGTGGCCGTAGCCACTGCCCTACCTTTGCCCATAGGCTCTAGGCTTGTTGAGGGGTCGGCCTCTCTGGGTTGAACCTCCAGGCTTTCACTTTATTCACCTGCCAGTCTGGGGCACCCCTAGGTGGAAATCGGGGCTCTGGCTTTACAGGGAGGCGGGCACTCTCTCCTGAGAGAGCACAAACAGTCCTCTTGGCCTCCCCCTTCCGAAGCAGCCCAATTCTGTGAGCCCCTCCCGCACACTCCGCGGCCTGCCTAGGTTGCCTAATGGAGTATGTCGGAGGCAGAGCCCGCACCGGGTCACACCGAACCACGGGACACCCTCCCCACCTGGAAACTCAGTCCCGGTACGCTCCCACCTGGATGTGTTGCAGGTCCTGTCCCCTTCTCTTCCAGGACTTCTTCATCCTGCCGACTACGCCAATGTCACAAAAACGAGACATACTCAGAAAAAGGTTTGGGGCAGCCACCCATATAATCTGGTATCCTGGCTGCAAAAGTCATTTTTATGCAAATAAACAGCACTGATGTGCACACAATTGAGTCCAAGGCAAGACTGAGGAATTAGGACAAAGGGCAGGGTTTTAAAGGGGAAGACAGGAAGTGAGGTCATAAGGATCAGAGACGTGTTCGTTCTCCATTGGTTCGGGCCTGGATGTGATGTCAGAGAGGCCGGAGCCAGTAAGGTCTCCTTCCATTGGCTCGGTCCCGGAAATGATGTCACGAGAGCCAGGTGGAATCTCCCGGGAATGGTCTGCAGGCAAGAGAGAAAAACAGTCAGTGCACTCTGCCACCTCCTGGCATATCTCAGAACTGCCGTCACTCAAGCCCTTTAGCTGCCTCCCATGCGCACGTGTGTGACAAGACCTTTAGATAATTTAAGGCAAGGGTGTCGAACTCCAGGCCTGGAGGGCCGCAGTGGCTGCAGGCTTTCATTCTAACCCTTTTACTAATCAGTCACAGGTTTTCACTGCTGATTAAATTCTTTTCACTTCATTTTAAGAGCCCCGTTTTTTAGGATTGATTCTTTTCTTCATTAAATGACAGCCAAACAGAAATCAGATGCGAAATTAGCTAACAGATAACCTGCTAAACTGGGACTTCAAACTCCAACCAATTTCTCTCCAACCAATCTCTTAATGAGAAGCCAGTTCTTGCAGTTAATGAAACCCGTTATTTAATTCCATGGCTTGTTGCTGCTGTCATTCTGCCACCGCAGATATTTCCAAAACTGTTAATTTCATAATGTTTTGGTAACCTGAGAGATCAACCTTACTGAGACCTTCACCTTTCTTTATTTCCACATATTGTGTGATGGGCACAGGTGAGCTGGTCATGTGGCGGCTTATTTTGTGTCTCATTATTGTTTGGCTTCTAATTAATGAAAAACAAACAACTAAGGGGCCTGACTTAACTTCTTTTAGCTTAGTTTTAATTAATTTAATTAGCAGTAAAAACTGGTCACTAATTAAGGAGATGGTTAGAATGAAAACCTGTAGCCACCATGGCCCCCCAGGACCGGAGTTGGACACCCGTGATGTAAGGCATAGATGTGTTTAAAGGTCATGCCATTAACCTGTTCTCTGATTGGCATACATTGAAGTGCCTCTTGACTGGGTTAAGTAATTAACCTAATTTATATGAGAATATTGTTATGTCATTTTAGTCAGTCTTTATCGTGCTGCACTGAGCATTGCACATGGCAGGCTCTATCAGTCTTGTATGTAATAAAGGACATGCATTTTGAATTCATTAACTGTGTATCACAACTACTTTTTATTTTCAGAGTATTTTCCCTAACATGTGTTTGTGATTTTGGGTGCTGAGCTTGTGCCTAATGTTTCCATGAAATGCTCTGGCCCAGTAATTTGGAATTGGATTAAGCAGATTTGAAAGTGGATGGTTGAATAAATGGCACTACTATATGTTGACATAGCTAATCTAGGAAGTGGAGTTGTTAAGAACTTCCATATACCAAATTAATCCATATTTCTGTACTTTCTTGGCAGCACAAAGAATTTCATGCTGGAGGACACAAGTGTAATTGTTTACATTTTGTTTATATTATTGGCAAATGGATTCTTTCTATACAACTATTACAGTAGGCCTTTAGTGGGCGCAATGTAGTAGTCATTTTTATGAGTTCACCACTGCTTGTGTTCATCACGCACACCCTCACAATTGACATAATCTGAAATTTAGCCTGGAGTTAGCCTGTGAAAGTCGGCACGTGCATGGAGACCCATTGACCCATTGGAGATGTGAAGGTAGGACTGTGGAGCTGACAGCACAAAACACTGTCTGTTAACTAGTAAATCAAATACTTGTTGTCATTTATTGGAGATTTAGATGTATGGTTACATTACCGGTCATTTTTGTGTATCTTACTATATGTCTCTATTATAAAAAAAAAATCCTGGGAGAGAGACCAGGGAGACGAGACGTGATCTTCTCGGAAGACAATTTGATGTCCCGCAAGACAAGGCAGTGAAGCCTACTCTGGTACTCTAAAATTACATCGTAGTGCTCTCAATTTGTGTGCATGTAAACACTACTGATATACCTGCAGTTGGCTTACATTGTGACAAAGTATTTTTTTGTACTTTTTATAAATCATTATCAAATCTGAAACTTCTTTTTTAACAAAAATAATAATTTTGTTGAGATAAGTGTAACCCTTTTTCTCCCTGTAGTATGACCTGCTAAAGTGGGATAAAAAGTCAGAAAAGGCAGCACTCACTCCTTGGTGAAAAGTGGGAAACATTAAAAGTGGGATCAGTACAACATGGGGACCACTCACACACAAACATACACACACACACACACAGAGCATTAATTTGGAAGTGCCAGTTAACCTAACACAGACGTCTTTGGGAATGTGAGCAGAAAATTGGAATACTCCGAGCAAAGGCCATGCAGACAAAGGGAGATAGTACAAACTACACACTAACCAGGACTGGGCACAGGATTCAAACCCAGGATGTTTGATTTATGAGGTGCAGTGCCCCCCCTTCTATTTAAATATTTTATGTTCATAATATGACCACTATATGTAAGCTAAAATTGCATTATTTATATGAAAACAACTCCAGGGCTTAGTTTCAAAACTGTGACTGGTCAGTTTTCTGTTTTGCTATGAGAACACAGTTACTCAGAATTTTATGTAATTACCTTTTCCCTGTTAAATGCTATTAAACTCTTCAAAGACAGCTAGTGATGGAAGCACTGATTTTAAATTAAAGAATGCAGTACTCGTATTCTTCTCATCTTTTTTTTCTGTATAGTATTCCCACTTTAACCTTTCCATCTCCAAGTCTAGCAAAATGCGCTTGCCATAAACAAAGCAGGCACCATCCTGTAAAAATAAAACATGATGGTTGCTTAGCCAGTGTTTTGAATTCCTGCCACCACAAAGCACAAAATGGGGAGCAAAAAAAAAAACAAAAAAACAAAAAACACACAAAAGAGCCAGCTCTACCCTCTTTCCAGGTCTGGGCCTGCTGAGTCGGCCTTACCAGAAGGCAGCCTTACCTTCAACTCGAATGCCTAGTGTCCTCCCTGCACAGGCAAAAAAAGAGGTTTAAGGATTCTAAACATAAGAGTCCCAAATTTCCTTAACACATTGACCGCTGAACCATTTATTACCAGGATACTATGGTATTGGTCAATGCATATATGATAATGAACTCTATCAAAAGTTGAAAAAAAAATGTAAAGAAACTGTTAATTACTTTATCACAACTAAAAATCTCCATTTGAATGAAAGTCCTAGAAGCATGGCAACACACAAAGTGTAGGCTTAGACGCACATGTGCCATAAGTATAATGCATTTCTTTGCACTGTCCACTCTTGTTGCAAATAACGCATGTGGGAGTTGGTGGCTGTTTGTGCTGAGTGGGTGGGCAGAATGTTGATATTGTGCTGTCCTGATAATGAGGACAAGTCAGATGCCAGGTGATGAAAAAAGTCTTCCTGGCAGCAGTCCACATCAGTGCCACAGCCTGCAGGTTTCACATCATCCAATTAATTGCCACTAACTTGATCACAGTCATTACCATCAAAATGTTCATCTTGCAACAAATCTAGTTGTTTCAAAACATCAGCCGCTTTAGCCCTTTCTCATGGTGACATATCTATGGACTGGGTATAAAGTGTTTTGAGTAGTGAATAAAGTGCTATATTAATGTAAAGAATTATTATTATAAAATCCTTGTGTATTAATAAGTATTACAAATACCAAAAAAAAAAAAGCTGTTGTGCCAAAAAAAAAAAAAATCCCCAGGCTATCCACTAGATGGCAGCACTATAGTAGATAACTAAAGAACAGTATGTAGAAAAAAGCCAAGCAAAATGACACCTTTTATTGGTTAACTAAAAAGATTACAATATGCAAGCTTTCGAGGCAACTCTGGCCCCTTTTTCAGAAAGCTTGCATATTGTAATCTTTTTAGTTAACCAATAAAAGGTGTCATTTTGCTTGGCTTTTCTTTACATTCATAATGTAGAGAACACGGTACAACACCCTAGTACTATAAAGAACAGTATGCAAAACACAAATGATTTAAGAAGATGCTCAAAAACAGAAAGAAAGGGTGAATTAACAAGTGGATGTATCTCTTCTGACATGCCCCATGGCCATTGTCATCAGATGTTTTGCTCCATATAAATGTATCTCACCCTCCAAAGCCCCCTTACATCAGATCACAATGGGGAGATCATTTCTGGGTGGAGGTGCCTCCATGGTGCACTCATATTACTCTGAAGTATGAACCTCAGCAGGTTTAGTGTTCCTGATACACCAATGCCACTTACAGTGTATCTTCACCAATCATCCACTTAATCACAGACATATTGTTTGTTCTTACTGCCTACCTGATTTAAATTGCATTGTCTACATCTGTGATGCTGTCATAAATTAATCAGTTTATCTGGGGATCACAGGAGTACCTGAATGAAGTGGCGAATCAAGTGTTAATTTTTATATAACTTAGTATCTAAGACATAGTTATTGTGTTTTTGATTGATCTGTGCTTCATTTATTGCAATGTGATCTATAAAACCATAACATTCAAAGGGGAATTTTCTATATTAACCAAAACTTTACTCTTATTTAAGACTTTAAGGTTATAATCAAATAGATTGTTCCTGATGATAAAATGCCACACCATAAGTAGTCTATCAAAAAAGGATTTTTCTCTTCTCATTAGGAGCAGCTTATCCACAATTCACCTTTGTCTTCTCTCTTTAAAGTTCCAAGCATTTACCTCATTTTTAAATGATGCATGCATAAGGCCATATTTCCTAGACAAGCCTATATCACACTGCCAGGAGCTATCTTACCAGAATGACTGAAAATAGGAGCCATTCTCAGTACCATTCAGAGGAACAGAGGCAATGCAGCTGCTTCTGAGCCAGCAGATGGCACACAAGCACCAAGTAGGGAAGGTTTTGCTGCTACAGTATGTCAGCTTTGTCTGTCTCGGTTTATTGGTACATTTTTAATAACTTAATGCTACTGTACAGTGGGTACGGAAAGTATTCAGACCCCCTTCAATTTTTCACTCTGTTATATTGCAGCAATTTGCTAAAATCATTTAAATTAATTTTTTTCCTCATTAATGTACACACAGCACCCCATATTGACAGACAAAAAAAATAATTTTTGAAATTGTTGCAGATTTATTAAAAAAGAAAAACTGAAATATCACATGGTCCTAAGTATTCAGACCCTTTGCTGTGACACTCATATATTTAACTCAGGTGCTTTCCATTTCTTCTGATCATCCTTGAGATCACCTTCATTTGAGTCCAGCTGTGTTTGATTATACTGATTGGACTTGATTAGGAAAGCCACACACCTGTCTATATAAGACCTTACAGCTCACAATGCATGTCAGAGCAAAAGAGAATCATGAGGTCAAAGGAACTGCCTGAAGAGCTCAGAGACAGAATTGTGGCAAGGCACAGATCTGGCCAAGGTTACAAAAAAATTTCTGCTGCACTTAAGGTTCCCAAGAGCACAGTGGCCTCCATAATTCTTAAATGGAAGACGTTTGGGACGACCAGAACCCTTCCTAGAGCTGGCCGTCCGGCCAAGCTGAGCTACCGGGGGAGAAGAGCCTTGGTGAGAGAGGTAAAGAAGAACCCAAAGATCACTTTGGCTGAGCTCCAGAGATGCAGTCAGGAGATGGGAGAAAGTTGTAGAAAGTCAACCATCACTGCAGCCCTCCACCAGTCAGGGCTTTATGGCAGAGTGGCCTGTCGGAAGCCTCTCCTCAGTGCAAGACACATGACAGCCCGCATGGAGTTTGCTAAAAGACACCTGAAGGACTCTGAGATGGTGAGAAATAAGGTTCTCTGGTCTGATGAGACCAAGATAGAACTTTTTGGCCTTAATTCTAAGCGGTATGTGTGGAGACAACCAGGCACTGCTCATCACTTGTCCAATACAGTCCCCACAGTGAAGCATGGCGGTGGCAGCAACATGCTGTGGGGGTGTTTTTCAGCTGCAGGGACAGGACGACTGGTTGCAATCGAGGGAAAGATGAATGCGACCAAGTACAGGGATATCCTGGACAAAAACCTTCTCCAGAGTGCTAAGGACCTAAGATTGGGCCAAAGGTTTACCTTCCAACAAGACAACGACCCTAAGCACACAGCTAAAATAACGAAGGTGTGGCTTCACAACAACTCTGTGACTGTTCTTGAATGGCCCAGCCAGAGCCCTGACTTAAACCCAATTGAGCATCTCTGGAGAGACCTAAAAATGGCTGTTGTGGACGAAAAAGGCACACTGAAAAGCAGGCAGATAATAGCTTCTAAATTCTTCTGTTTATTTATTTGGAGTCACAGTAAGTAGAGATTCAAAAGAGTATAACTTATTGCCGCAAAGCTCAATTGAACCCTGATCAAAAGCCAGGAGGGGTTTTTTATACTTCAGCATCTCATGATTAATAAGACAGAAAGAGCATCCTTATCAAAACAGTAAAGTTAAACAATATGTCTGTTGAGCTAAGCATTATCTGTGTTTTGGAAGCTAAGCGCAGGAGAGACGCCTTTGCATAAACTTCATGTACTTTCTGCAGCCTTGTGACCTTGTCCCTGAAACATTCACTCTGAGAAAGGGAAAACAAGAAACAGCTTACATTTTATTCATGTGGACACTATTTCTCCTGAACCCTGGAATAACATATTTTTGTTAGTTCATAATCCAAAGCGTCTCTCACTGGCATGGCAAGTTAGAAAAATAGTTATTATAAAAATTCTAATTTACTAAACACACAAAATACATGGTGCTGAGGAGAACATTCTTCTTCTACACTGTCCACCAACGTTTACCATCCAACCTGACAGAACTAGAGAGGATCTGCAAGGAGGAATGGCAGAGGATCCCCAAATCCAGGTGCATCTTTATCAAGAAGACTCCTGGCTGTATTAGCTCAAAAGGGTGCTTCTACTAAATACTGAGCAAAGGGTCTGAATACTTAGGACCATGTGATATTTCAGTTTTTCTTTTTTAATAAATCTGCAACAATTTCAAAAATTCTTTTTTTTGTCTGTCAATATGGGGTGCTGTGTGTACATTAATGAGGGAAAAAATTAATTTAAATGATTTTAGCAAATGGCTGCAATATAACAGAGTGAAGAATTGAAGGGGGTCTGAATACTTTCCGTACCCACTGTATATTGATTGATTCACCACTTGTGTGAATGCCTCTCATTGTTAAAAGTGCTTGGTAATGGAGCTATTGGACATGCTTAGAATCAAGAAAATGATAGTCCTCATGGATTCCATTCTTGCTATTTTGTAACTAACTGAAAATGTCATTCAATGGCTATAATTAGAAAAAGGAGGCTTGATCATAGTGGTCACAGTGACATCTGTGTGACAAGTCTTCAGCTGGAAAGCCATAGAGAGCCAATAGCATGATCATAATGTTCGATCAGGTGAGGTGATCAACACAAAGGGTGGCATCATCCACAGTATAATCTCAGCCACTTAAAAGTCAGGACAACTCTAAGTGAGGAACCAGGACAACTAGAATTAATACGAGCTCAATTTGGCAATGTCCTATCCAATTTGTCCTAAGTTTCCTCTAACTATGTTGGGTTAAACAGCAAAAATCACATTTCAACATATTGTCATGAACATAGTGTTCATAAGTTATGGTAAACATAAGTTTAGGTTTTGCTGGGAAGAGGAGAGTAGTAATTTTGGACTACCACTACCTTACAAGAAGTTAGAACATGAACCATGTGGTTGCTTCTTGGGAAAAACTTTTAATTTTCTCTTGAAAACTGCTTGCATGCCCTCCTCATGCTGAAATATTCATCAGAAATTATCTTCCGGCTATGAAACACTCGCTTGGCTCAGTCACTTTCCTTTGTGAAGCCCTCTTCCTTTTGATTGGCTTTGGAAATGTGATAAATATTGCATAGAATTCTCTGCATCAACTGTATAATTTGATTTCCAGGTTCCACAACCCTTGTCCGAGCACATACACATTTTAACTGGGTGGAGGGACTGTTGTTGTGATCCTTATATCAGAATAAGCATAAGAGGCACAAATATACAAAAAATATGTATGTATATTTTTAAATTAAGTATAAATGAGGGATGAAACAAATAAAACAAGATAAAACAACTTGCAGTCTCTCTGGGCTGAACTGTAATACCCCAAAATGATGACTTATTTGACCATTGACACAGGTATTCACACGATTTACTCCTTTGGTAGTAATTCCAGCTTGAAGTCTTGCTGGGAATGACGTGACAAGTTTCGCACACCTGGATTTGAGGCTTGTCTTACATTCTTCTTAGCCGATCCTCCCAAGCTTTGTCAGGTTGGATGGAGACTGTCAGTGAACACTTGTGTTCAGGTCTGTCCAGAGATGTTCAATTGGGTTCAACCCTGGGCCACTCAGGAACATTCACAAGGCCCCAGGCCACTCCTGTCCTATCTTTGCTTTGTGCTTATTGTCATTGCCTGTTGGAAGGTAAACCTTTGGCTCAATTTGAGGTACAGAGAGCACTGGAGCGGGGTTTTGTTAAGGACATTGATGTATTTTGTACCATTCAGCTTACCCTCAACCTTCTAATCTCTCAGTCCCTGCCACTGAAAAACAATCCTACAGCATAATGCTGCCACAACCATCCTTTACCATTCGAAAGGTATGGTGTAGGTGATGAGCGGTGCCTTAGTTTCCTCTAGAATTATGAGGCAGAACAGTTCAATCTCAGTTTCATAAGACCAGAGAATCTTGTTTTTATAGCCCGAGAGTCCTTGTGGGTGCCTTTTTGCAAATTCAAGCAGGCTTTCATGTATCATTTGGTGACTCTGATGTAAAGCTCAGATTAATGTTGCAGTGGTGTTTGTCCTTATGGAAGTTTCTCTGCTGTCCTCACAGGTTCCTTGGAGCTCAACCTGAGTGACCATTAGTTTCTAAGTCACTTCTCATATTTATCTCATATACAGTGTATTTATATATATATATAATATAAAACTAATGGTCACTCGGGTTGAGCTCCAATATAATATATATATATATAATAAATAATCTGCACTCTGTCTGTTCTTATGATGCACAGTCCAAAGAACTCCACAGAAAGAAGGCAAAATAGAAGCATGTAATGTTTACAAACAGCCACCTGTGGGAACAGAATCATACGGTAATTGCCCCAGAAAAATGAGAAAAACAACACTTTATGTTTTGAAATGTGAAGATTATAAGATGATATGTAACCAGAAATATTCCAGTAAGGGCTCCTTAAGAAGGCTAATTGAATGTATGTCCTACCTGGCTGGCTCAGTGGCTCCTCATCTCAACAACTGTTTTGTGGTATAGCGTTCCTGCCAAAAGTAACATACATCACTTGTATAATAATCAATCAACATAATAGTGACCAGTCAAACAAAATGGTGGCCAAGCTAGAGCACAAAATAGTGATATGTATGAAAAAAATGGCAATATGATGATGTCACTGAAATAATAATAAAAATATAAAGAAATTAAAAAACAGGAGACAGAATAAAATAAAGCAGACCAACACAGTTGATCTCTCAGGCGAGTATGATGCTGAGTTATTAGCTCATTTGAAAGATTCTGATTAGATGGACAGATATGATTTAGCTATAATTATAGTGCCAATCAGTTAAATAAGCCACACAGGAGCCACTTTTCTAGGTGAATCCACAGGTGTTGAATTGCTCCATTTCCCCCCCCCCCTCCATGCTGCCTAAATATTAAATGTACCATATCACTGCCCGTTGTCTGCATCATGGGGACACCTATAAAATAATACAACAGATGCACATTTGGCCTTCCTCCTCTTGCATGCTCTTACACTGCTCTCGCTAATCTCATCATGATGCTGTCCTAACTCATATTCTTAATGATTTCCAACCGCACTTCTCATTTGGCATGAAAGCCCTCTTATTTATCCCCTACCCCTGTCACTTAACTGTCTCCTTAGGTACTGTGGGTTCCCTTTGCCCACATAAAAAATGCTTTTCCCTATTCTCCACCCCATCTGTGCTTCTCATTCCCCACAGCCCATGCAGCAGTGACATACTCAGGCAGACAAACGCGCGCACACACACGTGTATATATAGAGTGCCTTGAAAAAGTATATGCTCTTCCTGATTTCCTGTTTTTGCTTTTTTATAACACTAAATTGTTTCTGATCACCAAACAAATTTAGTATAATACAAAAGATAACCGAAGTAAACACAACACAAAGTATTTTAAATGATCATTTAGTTTATTAAGGAAAAACGTTCACTAACATTCATATCACCCATGTGAAAATGCCATCACCCTTCTAAACTAAATACGTGGTTGTGCCACCATTTGCAGCAACAACTGCAATCGAAAGCTTCTGGTAACAGGAGATCAGTCTTTGGCATTGCTGTTACTCACTCTTTTGTACAGAAATGTTTTAATTCAGTCAATGATGGGGTTTCGACTATGAACTGCCTGTTTAATGTTCCACCACAATTATTAGGGTTTAAAGTCAGGGCATTGGTTAGGCTACTCCAAAACCTTAATTTTGTGGGGTTTTTTTTTTGTTTTTTTTTTTTAGAAAATCAGAGGTGGATTTGCTCTTGAGCTTAGGATCATTGTCCTGCTACATAAGCATATCGTGCTTGAGCTTCAGATCATGGACTGATGATTGGACATTCTCCCTCATTATTTTCTAGTAGAGAGTACTTTCTAGAAAGCATTCTTCCCTCAATTATGGCAAGTCACCCAGGCCATGAAGCAGGATAGCATCTCTACACCATTATACAACCACTGTATACCTGTATAAACATTGGTGAACTTTTGATCGTCATTAAATCGAATGATTATTTAAAATCTGTGCATTATGTTTACTCAGGTTGTCTTTTGTATTCTATTAAGTTTGTTTGGAAATCAGAAACCATTTTTAAGTGTTATGAATAAACAAAATGGAGGAAATCAGGAAGGGGCATATACTTTTTCATGGCATTGTATATATGTCTGCATGTGTGTGGAAAGTGTTACTTTATATTTAATTTTGATATAAAACCCCTTACTGATGTTGTCTATAAAGCCTGAAACTGTCGGGCATGGTTTAGTTTTGAATGACAACCCAAAGAGAAGATTATGACCGTGGAGTGGCACGCTGACAAAAAGTGCTCAGTGAATATACAGTGATATAGTATGGTAATGTCTATAGGCTTTAATGCAAAAATCATAGCAATTAAACCATTTCAACCTACATTGTATTTAAGGACTGTAGGAGTTCAGAAGTCTTGCCTCTCACAATATATTTTTGTCATGATAAACTTTTGTTTTCTCCTTGTATTATTGTGATATTTCCCTCTACTTACCCTTTTACCTCTTTTCTTTCAGGGTAAGTTTATTCATCAAGTTCCTTACCGGGTTGGTCTACTGTCGCACTTTAAGATTAACACACACATACATAAATATATGCAAACACACAGACCCCAACCACAAAAGTACTGTATGAAAGACGTATACACATGCACGTTATTCCCTAGCACTTTAACCCACACAAGTACCATATGAATAACACATGCACAGTCTGCTTTCCCTAGTACTCCAAGAGACTTGTTTATCATAGGCATAAATAACGTGCAATGTCTTAGATATATCTCAGACCTAAATATTACCTTTGTGTCTCCAATAATACATTTAAACATACTAAGGTTCAACATCCCTGGCTAAAGGCCATTTATCAACCAGTGAGTGTTTTACTTTAATGCACTGTTTTATTGGTCAGAGCCCTTCATCCGCAGCTCAATAAACCTTGCAGATCAGATCATATGGCACTTCCTCACTGCTCCAGGTGCTCAAAGAAATATACCTTATTACTTCAGTCTAAATATGAAGACAAAGTATAGAAAGTTAAAAGCAATGTGGTATTTATTAAAGAGCAATAATATCAGTAGAGAAAAGCATGAAATAAAATATAGACAGCAAAGTCTGCATATACAGGTGCATCTCAATAAATTAGAATATCATCGAAAAGTTAATTTATTTCAGTAATTCAATTCAAAAAATGAAACTCATATAGATTCATTACACATTATATTTCAAGTGTTTATTTCTTTTCATTTTGCCAATTATGGCCTATAGGTAATGAAAACTCAAAATTCAGTATCTCAGAAAATTAGAATATTACATAAGACCAATAAAAAAATAATTTTTAATACAGAAATGTTGGCCTACTGAAAAGTATGTCCATGTTATGCACTCAATACTTGGTCGGGGCACCTTTTGCATGAATTACTGCAACAATGCTGTGTGGCATGGAGGCGATTAGTCTGTGGCATTGCTGAGGTGTTATGGAAGCCCAGGATGCTTTGATGCTTCACTGACAGGTAATATACTAAAAAAGAAAAAAGTAACGAAGAATGATGGAACAGTCATTAAGTACTATATAAGTGACCAGTGTTTAAGATGCTATATAAACAAAAGAATTATTGAAGTTATTTAGAGCTCCATAAAAGTGTCCAATATGAAAGGAAAGAAAAGAAAAAGGTCAACTAGACATTCATTAAGTACTATAATAATATTGTCATCTATGAAAGGTGTTATCTCTCTATTATAAAAAAAAAAAAATCTTGGGAGGGAGACTAGGGAGACGAGATGTGATCGTCTCTGAAGACAATTTGATGTCCCGTGAGACAAGGCAGTGAGACAACATTTAAAATAAGTTCACAGGCAGCTAACCTAGCAGTTTTGGACTGCTTTTGGCAGACACACTTCATGTGCTCCCAGCTCTTAAAACACCGACAAGCAGAACACGCAGCTCGTCAGCAGATGATCCGACCACTTCTCCTTAGCATGTGATCAGCCCTGATTTCCCCACTCGCCCCCCCCATTATAACACGAGTGGCAGAGACACGAAATGGTGAAAGGACAGCTGCTGTACAGGCTTTTAAATGATCGACGCGCAGCGTGACAAACGGAACATGCAGCTCGCCAGCAGCAAGGCAGCAGCTGAACAAACTGCATCTCCTTAGTGTACATCCTGCGAGAATGAGATTTAACCACGCCCGGGGCCGGAAATAAAAGACAAGTATTTTTTTACTAAATTTTAAAAGTAAAAGTGAAAATAATGCATATGTAACAATCCACATGAAAATAACAATCTTTTTAAATTGTATATCCGGTAAACCAAATCCAGGGGTGGGTGAGCGAAGCGAGCAAGGGGCGGAGCCCCCTAGTATGAAATAAAGACAAAGTAAGAAAGAAGCGAGAGTAGTGGTAAATGATGGTAAAATTGCCATCTTTTTGCCCTCTTGTAGTGGATATATAAAATCGAAGCACATACTGTTTTTGTATTTTGAAGATATGCCTGTGGTCAAAGCGTACTGTATGTCTTTGTCATTGACTTGACATACCTGTAACAGATGTTCAGTATTTTATGTACATGGTATGGTTGTAGAAATGCAGTGGGGAAAAACTGTCATCTTTATTTCTGCTATTAGTTATTACCACAGTTCAAGTAGTGACTTCAACAATATTTAAAAAAAAAACAAAATAAAGCAAGACATCCCTGAAAAATATACTTTTAAAGTTTCAGAAGGGATAGATGAAACACAGTCTACAGCAGGAGATATAAAAAATTAATCTAAAATAAGAGTTTGTGTGCGGTGATCTTACTGCTTCCAAAGGGCAGCTAAAAAAAAAAAAAAAAAACAACTCTGGTTGGTCCCATACTTGCTGGTGTCTCCAACTAATCTGACGTTAACATCTTTGCCAGTTCAAAGTACTTTGATAAAAGTCCCAAAGAGAAGGTGAGAACCTAAGAGAAGAACACGGACCATCCATTCATCCATTGTCTACACCTGCTTTATCCTGACCAGAGGAACTGGAGCCGATCACATTGGGAGCAAGACCATCACAAGGTAAGATGGGGGACAAAAAAGGCAAAATGTAAAACTCTGTGAAAGTATCCCATTGGGATACAGGACCCCGCTTTACAGCCCGTGATACACTTACCCTCGTTATTAAAAAGAAATCACCCATCCAATGTCTCATAAAAAAAAATCATCAATAGCACATCACAAAGAGTGACAATGCGTTTGTCAGAACCCTGAATGGACTGGTTAAAAGAAGATGGTCCTGGGAGTCCACATGAAATGACATCCCCTTCCGATTGGCCCTGAAGGCATCATCTAAAAAGAGATCTGAATTCAGCCGACTGTCAGCTGCGCAGGGTCTTTAACCGGCTTTAGCTCAGGTATAGTGACGTAGGGGTTAAGGCTTTGACAGAACGACCTCCGACAATGAGCTGGACCTGCAATGGAGCTCGAGTCGAAAAAGGTACAGAAGAATGATGGCAAACATTCCGCTGTTTTATTTGCAGCAATAACAAACAGATTGGTTCTTAAAACTGTTGCAGCTCCAGTGAAGTGGGGGTCCAAGGAGCAACATTGCACCAGACCACCACCCAGGACAGAAGAAGCGGTGGGCTCAAATCTCACCTCTTAGCCTCATCAAAAGAAAAGCTGCTTTGCATCTTTTATTGAGAGAAAGAACGAACACCAATTGCTTACTTTTTATAATAATAATAATAAAAGAAAACTGACTTTTGCCTTTCTAAAGGGAAACAAATGCTAACAATTACACAAATGTAGTAATAATAATAATTTTATTTACAGTTAGGTCCATAAATATTTGGACAGACAACTTTTTTCTAATTTTGGTTCTGTACATTACCACAATGAATTTTAAATGAAACAACTCATTGCAGTTGAAGTGCAGACTTTCAGCTTTAATTCAGTGGGGTGAACAAAACGATTACATAAAAATGTGAGGCAACTAAAGCATTTTTTTTAAAGCCGCTGCAGTAAAGGCCTGGCAAAGCATTAAAAAGGAGGAAACCCAGCATCTGGTGATGTCCATGAGTTCAAGACTTCAGGCTGTCATTGCCAGCAAGTATTAGAAATGAACATTTTGTTTCCAGTTATTTCATTTGTCCAATTACTTTTGAGCCCCTGAAATGAAGGGATTGTGTTTTAAAAAAAAAAAAAAAAAAAAAAAAATGCTTTAGTTGCCTCACATTTTTATGTAATCGTTTTGTTCACCCCACTGAATTAAAGCTGAAAGTCTGCACTTCAACTGCATCTGAGTTGTTTCATTTAAAATTCATTGTGGTCATGTACAGAACCAAAATTAGAAAAAAGTTATCTCTGTCCAAATATTTATAGACCTAACTGTAATAGATATATTGTAAGGTTTCTAAACTGTTTTGGGGCTCCCCAAAGAGCGTCCTGAAGTGCAATTGCTGGAAGATAGCATATCAGTTGCTCTCAGCACAGTAGCAGCTCACCGCGAAAACAAATCCGAAAAGATCGTGATCACGCTATGAGCACCTGCCATTAATGGGTGATGCAAGGAACATTATAACTGCAGGGAACAGTATTACTTGGCCATGCCTGATTTCTGTGTCTTTGTATAGGAGAGTGGTAGATCCTGCTACAATAAATAACCATGTTGTTCCTGTTTCAAACTGAATAAAGTTGGTTTTGCTAAATTTAGTACTGAGACTCAGCCTCATGTTTTGGGGTGCAAGACAGGGATTTGCATGTCACAATATAAAGGAAAAACTACTTTTTTAAATTAAGATAGGCACATTACAGAAAATAAAACAAAAAATATGACAGCTTGTAATAATGAGAAGCATTTCATTTTGTTTTATGCTATATGTATAATGCATTGATATTTTTACATATTTTATTAGTTAAAGTGTGTATTTTAAGGAAATTTTATATTAGTATTTTATGGTCACTGAACAATAAGCCTAGAGAATTTCATTTTGCTAATAATAAATGAACAGTTAACACCTGTGGTCTATACTTTGATTATAAAAATAAACTTTAATGTAGGACATAAGTTCTGTTTGTCTGGTTATGCAGGAGATTAGTGTAAAAAGTTTTTTTAGGGATAAAGAAAAAAAAATCGGAAGCAGAATCAGCCAATCAAGTAACATTTTTTCAGTTTTAAAAAACCTGATCGGAACATCCCTACCATTCCTACAGTGAGGTGCCTCTATAGCTGAATTTTAGTAGCCTAGAGAGCCTGCATGTCAGATACAGAGAAGTTGTTCATTCTTGCCTTTGTCTTCTTTTTAAAATTTTTCCTTTTTTCTCTTTGCAGATTTCCATTGTGTCGTGCTTTGTTTTAATCCGTCCTCAAGTCTGTGTGCTTACAGGTGCCTCTTTAGTCTTTTTGTACTGATGTGTAGGATGAGGTTTTGTCTACTCTAGTAAGCTCCATATGTGCTTGAAGATGTATTTAGTACATTTAAATTTGTGTTATTGAGTGATGAGTGAGACTTGACAGGTTTGTTTTGTTGGTCTACTCTTGTATGCTAATATTAAAATCCAGACACACAGATCCTATAACACAGTTATGTATGAGTGATGCTCTACTGCTTATCATGCTAGTATTCTGCGTAGGGTCCTATCCACATTAGTATGTACGAGTAAGGACTACAATGCCTATCACTCCTTGTTACACCACACAGCGACTTGCTATCTCCCACACTATCACTTTTGTTTTATATGCCTCATACCAACCAATGATGTTTCACTTCTGCTACGCTTGTCCTGACCTTTCAGCCTTGACAACCATGCAGGGCTGAGCATATGGCGATCTCTGCAGAACCAGGTGCCCAAATAATTGCTTTATTTCTTCAGTTACTCGAGCAATAAAGACAAAGTTTAGAAATGTAAAAGATACATGGTAATAAAATATAATAACACCAATAGAAGAAAGTTTAATAGAAAACAGAATAGATAGCAAAGTGTGGAGGAATGGAGTCTTAAAAAGCGAACTGAAAATCAGCATGTCAAGGGTGAGTGTTGCCCAGGGCAGCTTTTTGATTCCGCAGTTAGCATGATGGATAAGAAGCGTTTTCAGATGTCTTCAGACAACATGCATCCCGTTACTGGGAAAGGAGTCCCCTTAAGAGGAAGAAATGGAACCTTGGTAGGGAGTTGAGTGTCATTCTAAATGGGATCAATGAACAACAACAACAACATTTATTCATATAGCACATTTTCATACAAAAATGTAGCTCAAAGTGCTTTACATAATGAAGAAAAGAAAAATAAAATACAAAGTAAGAAATTAAAATAAGACAACATTAATTAACATAGAATAAGAGTAAGGTCCGATGGCCAGGGAGGACAGAAAAAACAAAAAAAAAATACTCCAGATGGCTGGAGAAAAAAAATAAAATCTGCAGGGGTTCCAGACCATGAGACTGCTCAGTCCCCTCTAGGCATTCTACCTCACATAAATGAAACAGTCCTCTTTGTATTTAGGGTTCTCACGGAAGGACTTGATGATGATGGTCATGCAGACTTCTGGCTTTTAATCCATCAATGTTGGAACATCATGATGCTTTGAGTAGATGGTGGTGCAAAGAAACCGGAAAAAGAAACAGAAGAGAGAGTAGGGTTTAGTACGGATTTTAGAGCCACCATGAATAGTTACTATAATGAATTGAATACACAGAGTATCAGGATTAAATTAAAGTGAAGTTATGAGAAGGCCATGTTAAAATAATGTGTTTTCAGCAGTTTTTTAAAGTGCTCCACTGTATTAGCCTGGCGAATTCCTATTGGCAGGCTATTCCAGATTTTAGGTGCATAACAGCAGAAGGCCGCCTCATCACTTCTTTTAAGTTTTGCTCTTGGAATTCTAAGGAGACACTCAGTTGAGGATCTGAGGTTACGATTTGGAATATAAGGTGTCAGACATTCCAATATATAAGATGGAGCGAGGTTATTTAAGGCTTTATAAACCATAAGCAGAATTTTAAAGTCAAGCCTTCTCCACCGCCACAAGTTTCATTTAAAACTGGAAAGTTCAAGTGTTCAGAGAGCCACTGGAGTTAAAGTATGTTATTTCCCATAAAAATGTCTTGGAAGGAAAAGGCCAGAAAAATGCTGAATATGTAACCCAATTGTGGAAGAGGGAGAGATTCAGCATGAGTGCCAAATAACCCATGCTGCTGTTTGTGGTGCTGTTAATCATGGATGTGATTCTTTGGAACCACGCTGGAATGACAGCCAGATGCAGATGCCACCTCAATTCAAGGGATCCTTTGAGGAGAGATTTCTGGGCTGCTGTTGACAAATTCATAGTTGGCTGACTGAAGAGCGTGAGGGCTAAGAGAGTGGTCAGGAGCATTTTGGCTTGACCATTTCAGTGTGGGCCCAATGAAGCTTGTCTTGGGTAAGGTTTGTCAAACTTAATGCTGGCTGTGACACAGAGGTGTCAGAACACACAATACATCACCGCAATTAAAGTGCCCATGCTGACTACTGTCCACCACCAATAGGCACGTGAGTGTCAAAAGTAGACCATCAAGCAGTGAAGGAAGGTGGCTTGGTCTGATGAATCACAATTTCTTTTACATCATGTGTATGGCTCCCGCCTGAGGAAATGGATTCTTTGGTGGTTCCTTTCCGGGGTCCTTTCCACCTCTGCCAGATTCCTGAGTACTTGCTCATGTCAATAACTGAACCAACTCTGCGTCAGTGTGGTCTTGCAACTTTGACAGTGTGCTGGAGAGAATGGTTTGTGGTCCCACAGAGGTCACAATCCTGTGACCATTGCATAACTCGTAGCGTTTGAGTGTGTTTAACACAAGAGCACCAATCAGAAGGCAGAATACTAAAAACTTTCATTGACATTTCAAACAGCGCATGTGCCAAATAAAAAGCTGTTTAGGAGCCAGCAGATCGTCTTTGACTCGAGCTGAAACAAATTACTTCATTCAGTCAAACACATAAGCCAGTCTTTCAAAAGCTTAAATTAACATATTTTATCTGTAGTTGTTTATCAGCTATATTTTAGGCACAATACTTCATTGAGGTTTCTCAAGGTTTATTAAGAACCATGCAACAAACCAGCAGTGTGACATTAAAAAAACTACAAGACTTTTTTTTCCCATTCCAACTCTCCAGAGTAACACGTGCTGCTTCGTTTTGGAAGAAGGAACTTAGATACTGAGTTGAGGACAGTGACAGACAGCAGGGTGGCATGCATTTAGTGACAAAATGTCTAGCGATTGATCAATCACTTCCATTTATGGAGGCAAATTTCCATGTCCTAGAAAGCCAAAGCTCTGCTCTTTGGAAAGCTGAAAGACTGGACACTTCAAAAGTTGGACAGAAGAATGACCTGCAATTCACTCTGAGAAGAAAACCAACCAACCAACCAAAGAAAAAAAACAATTCGTAGAAAGAAAACCGCTGGTCATTTCTAAGGTAAGACATGTCCTGATAATACGTGAATGTGTATTGCATCATGATATAAAGTAGCATGTTAAACAGGTTCAGTTGCACACCTCCATAATTAGATATTAGACCTCTACTTTATTAAGTCTTTTACTAGTAGTAAGATATTAAAATACAAAATGTTATGAGGATCTTTTAGTAAAATAGAAACGCTCCTAAAAACTACTAAGTCTGTTCAGGCACATGTCTTGATGATTTTCTGTCAGATGTTTGTGATTTCATTCAATACATTAAAAGTCTTATTTTCATCAATGTGAAGTCATAATGTACCATGACATTAGTCTGCTATGGACTACTGAGCCACCTCTCCTGCTTTCTTCTTTGTGTCATTAAAGATCAAACATCACATCTTGATCAGTTGTTGAGAAGATGCCACCGTCTGACAGTCCTATAAACTCTAAACTTTTCCATGTTGTCCAGTAACACACTATACACCCCATCAGCTTCACCCCATCTCAAGCTTGAGATGTTGCTTTCTGGTCCTGTGACTTGGATTTAACAGACTAGACATTTGTTAAACATTTGAAGGTTTTGAACAGCTGCTGACTTGTGGTTGTTACGTTTTGCTCAGCAGTTCCTCACACAGGATAATGCTTATTACTACCAGGCTCTGATTTTTAAAAGGGTGCAAATGTTCTGGTGGGTGAGAGCCTTTCATTTAACTTTGTACTACTTGCTGCCTTCCTATAGGCTCAGAATGGCAAGAAGTCCCATTTAATTACAAATTTGGAATGAATTAGAAGACTGTGAGCTGTGAGAGACACAGAAGAGAAGAGCACACTGGTGAGTGACCTTTTATGATTTTATGTGATTTTTTCCAGCTTTGTCATGAGTGACTCAGACGTATAACGGCCAAGTCAGTTGCTCATGCCCATTAACAGGTAAGTACCTTCCATATGATTCTTAACAGCACAAAGGGTAATTACATTTTTCTAATTTTTTTTTTTTGTACTTCTTGAATGTGAACTTATCAGGCAGGATGGGATTGTGGATATCAGCCATGAACTATCAAAGCTCCAGAATGGTTTATTCGACTCCTGAATAACCACACAAATTAGAAAAAGATGTCATAGTTTGAGTACAAGGTGTTTGCAGCAGTCAGCCCTTGCAACAACAACCACCACATTTATTTCTATGGCACATTTTCATACAAAGAATGGAGCTCAAAATGCTTTACAAGATTACAAATGGAATGTTACAAGAAAAGAAAGACAAATAAGATTAAGCAAGCAAAAAAAAAATCTATGTGAACTTATGAAACAGATATACAACTAGTAGAAGAGTACCATCCTTGCATACGGTATCATGATGCAAGCCTCTAAACATGGGTCTGGTGATAAGACCACATGGCTGGGAGGACAGAAAAACAAACAAAATAAAAACTCCAGTTAAGCTGAAGGAAAAAAAATCTGCAGATGTTCCAAGGCCAAAACATCTGCCAAACTTCATTGGACATTCTAGCTAACATAAATGTTCTTAAGTCGTTCCTCAATGTTTCCAGGCTTTGTATGAAAGGATTTGATACATTGGCTTTTGTGGACAGCTGGGTCACCCACATTCATTCTAGTGTCACAGGTGGCTACACAGAACTTTGATCAGGTGGTGGTGAAGAGAAAAGTAGAGCTAAGTAAAGATTGCAAATCCCTGTACAGTTTGGCAATTCTGTGCCTACTGTATTTAGTCTACTAAGACCACAATGTAACTAAAATGTAACTATGAAAAGGCCAAATTAAAAAAATTGAATTTTAGCAGTTTGTTAACATTTCACAGTATTAGCTTGGTGAATGTCTATTGGTAAAGTATTCCAGATTTTAGGTGCATAACAGCAAAAGGCTGTCTCACCATTTTTTAAACGTGAGTTGTGGAATTATAAGCAGACCACAATTAGAAGATCTAAGGTTACGACTTAGAGTATAGGGGGACAGGCACTCCAAAATAGAGGAGGGTGCAGATTATTTAAAGTTCTAAATGATGCGGGTGAGCAATGTAACAATGCTAAGATTAGATTTTCTCTTTCTAGTTAAGATTCTTGCTGCTGCAATCTGCACTAATTTCAGCCAATTGATGTCCTTCTTAGGTAGTTCCTGTTACGAGTGCATTATAGTAATCCATCCGACTTGAAACAAAAGTGTGAATTAATTTCTTGCCATCATATAGTATTATAAGAGGTCTAAATTTAGCACCTTTTTTTGTTCCGTAAGTGAACAAATGCAGTCCTGGTAATCTTGTTAATATGCAATTTAAAGTTTAGGTCAGAGTCAATGATTACCACTGAATTATTTACCTCCACCTTGACTTTTAAGCCTAAGGGATCAAGCTTATTTCTAATACCCTTACTATTTCTATATTTACCAATCAATAAAATTTCTGTTTTTTTCTTTTTTAGTTTGAGAAAGCTACTACTCATCCATTCAGAAATACTGCTAAGACATTGGATCAGAGAGCCAAGAGCATCAGGGTTATCAGATGCTATCGATAATTAAAGAGATCATTAAATCCTGCATGTGTCCTCATAAACTTACACATTATTCATCATTAGTCTGTCTATATGTTTATTTGAGTTTCATCTGCCACTAATATAATCAAGACCACTGGCCTATGGTCTACTGTAGCATCAGTATTTTAGTATGCATATTGCAAAACAAGTGATTAGTCATTAGCTAACACAACTCGATTTTGATTTTGTCCTCCCTGTTTGAAAATGAAGTGGGTTTATCAGTCCGGTGCTGCTAAGCGTAAGAAAAAAGCTGCTGAACAGGCTTTTCTTGCTGTTGCTAGAAAAGATGAAGGTTCTGGCCGTAACACTAGTAGTAGTACTGCTGATACCTCCTTAAAATCAAATGCAATAATGTAGTAAATGACGCCGATGGTGAGCAATTAGCTGTCGTTCTCTATGAACAACTGAGTGAGCAGAAGGATCAGCGCGGTAAAGATGAACATGCGCAACAGCATATTTTATCAACTCATGATGAAGATTTAATATCTTCACAGTGATGTATATAATATACAGTTAGGTCCATAAATATTTGGACAGAGACAACATTTTTCTAATTTTGGTTCTGTACATTACCACAATGAATTTTAAATGAAACAACTCAGATGCAGTTGAAGTGCAGACTTTCAGCTTTAATTCAGTGGGGTGAACAAAACGATTGCATAAAAATGTGAGGCAACTAAAGCGTTTTTTTAAAACAATCCCTTCATTTCAGGGGCTCAAAAGTAATTGGACAAATTAAATAACTGGAAATAAAATGTTCATTTCTAATACTTGGTTGGAAACCCTTTGCTGGCAATGACAGCCCAAAGTCTTGAACTCATGGACATCACTAGATGCTGGGTTTCCTCCTTTTTAATGCTCTGCCAGGCCTTTACTGCAGCGGCTTTCAGTTGCTGTTTGTTTGTGGGCCTTTCTGTGTGAAGTTTAGTCTTCAACAAGTGAAATGCATGCTCAATTGGGTTAAGATCAGGTGACTGACTTGGCCATTCAAGAATTTTCCACTTCTTTGCTTTAATAAACTCCTGGGTTGCTTTGGCTATATGTTTGGGTCATTGTCCATCTGTATCATAAAACGCCACCCAATCAATTTGACTGCATTTAGCTGGATTTGAGCAGACAGTATGTATCTGAACACCTCAGAATTCATTCGGCTGTTTCTGTCCTGTGTCACATCATCAATAAACACTAGTGTCCCAGTGCCACTGACAACCATGCATGCCCAAGCCATCACACTGCCTCCACCGTGTTTTACAGATGATGTGGTACGCTTTGGATAATGAGCTGTTCCACGCCTTCTCCATACTTTTTTCTTGCCATCATTCTGGTAGAGGTTGCTCTTGGTTTCATCTGTCCAAAGAATGTTTTTCCAGAACTGTGCTGGCTTTTTTAGATGTTCTTTAGCAAAGTCCAATCTAGCCTTTCTATTCTTGAGGCTTATGAGTGGCTTGCACCTTGCAGTGCACCCTCAGTATTTACTTTCATGCAGTCTTCTCTTTATGGTAGACTCGGATATCGATACGCCTACCCCCTGGAGAGTGTTATTCACTTGGTTGGCTGTTGTGAAGGGGTTCCTCTTCAACATGGAAATGATTCTGCGATCATCCACCACTTTTGTCTTCCGTGGACGTCCAGATCTTTTTGCGTTGCTGAGTTCACCAGTGCTTGCTTTCTTTCTCAGGATGTACCAAACTGTAGATTTTGCCACTTGTAATATTGTAGCTATTTCTCGGATGGGTTTTTTCTGTTTTCGCAGCTTAAGGATGGCTTCTTTCTTCTGCATGGAGAGCTCCTTTGACCGCATGTTGTCTGTTCACAGCAAAATCTTCCACATGCAAGCAGCACACCTCAAATCAACTCCAGGCGTTTTATCTGCTTAAATGATAATGACATAATGACGGACTTGCCCACACCTGCCCATGAAATAGCCTTTGAGTCAATTGTCCAATTACTTTTGAGCCCCTGAAATGAAGGGATTGTGTTAAAAAATGCTTTAGTTGCCTCACATTTTTATGCAATCGTTTTGTTCACCCCACTGAATTAAAGCTAAAAGTCTGCACTTCAACTACATCTGAGTTGTTTCATTTAAAATGTATTGTGGTAATGTACAGGACCAAAATTAGAAAAAAGTTGTCTCTGTCCAAATATTTATGGACCTAACTGTATACTCATAAAATGATAAGCTATACATCACTAATTATTACGCATTTATACATATAAAATAATTATCATACATTCATACGGATAGAAACATGCCTTTGCCTAGGGCCCCCGAAAAACCTAAGAACAGCCTTGACAGTAGGAAACACTTTATTTAGCTCCTGGTTTAATCCACTTGGAGTAAATGTGAAAAAGTACTGTTAGTCAAGCATGTGAAGGGACGGCCAAGCCACATAAGCCCTGAATCGTCTGCAATTTTCTATAGTTTCCCTTTGAAGGAGGTATGACTGGCTTCAATCTAAAGTCCAAGATGTCATCCCCGGAGTTTCGTAGGCACTTCCAGAGTCCACAAAACCATTGAGCTGTGCGTTTCAAATCTCGCAGCACCTATCTACTAACATGTCTAGCAATGCCCTGCTTCGGTAAGGGCCTTGACTGTCAAATTTCAGCACTTAATTGAGAATAGACATGTTGGTCAACAGTAAGAAATACTTCATTTAGCTCCTGGTTTAATCCATTTTGAATAAACGCAAACAATAACTGTTAGACAGGAAGACAGCTTATCAAGAGAATAACTGTTAGACAAGAACACAGCTTGTCAAGAGACGGCCAAGCCACGTAGCCCTGAATTGCCTGCTTCTGCTTGTTCAATTAAACATCATGACAATTTTTTGTAGTTTCCATTTAAAGGAGGCATGACTGGCTTCAACGTAAAGTCCTATTGTCATCCCCAGAGTTTTGTAGGCACTTCCAGTGTGGAAGAATAATTTTAGAGTAACATAGCATTCATCTTAAAGAAACAGCATAAAGGGTTAATCTGTGTCAGAAACCTGTTCAGGCACACCAGGAAACCAGATAAAGGTCAAGTGAACAACAGGATGTACACTGAAATATAAGATTTGGTTTAGGAAAAATACTAAGATGGTCAAGTAAATAAAGAAGGTTGATGTAATATTCAAAATGTACTGAAGGATGACTAAGAGATGACTAAGAAATCAGCAGATGTCCTATAAACGTGAATGGACAGTTGTTATATGCACAGAAATGTAAAGGGTGGTGGTGCAACTCAAAGGTATAAGATGAACCAGAATATAATATAACAGACTTTTATTTTATATAAATCATTTGGGTGTAAACCAATGAACCAACCAGAGTAAAATGTATGCATTGATTGACACTGCATGTAAATTTAATAGCTTATGAAATGAACCTCTGTTCTTTATTTCTCTGACCATGCTGTAACAGACTGCTTTTGAAGAATGCTCCCTCTAAGGCATTTTGCTGAGGAGTAATTAAAATATACAATGAACATCTCTCCTCCTGCCTGATAACTGATTTGTCCTGTTACGGGATGTTTCTTTCTTTAATAAGACGTTAGATTTCTACCATACCAGAGTCCGCAATAAAGACAATTGAGATGCACGTTTCAAGTCTTGCAACACCAATCTCCTAACTTTTCTAGCAACGTCCTGCTTTGGTAATGGCTTTGACTAACATAATTCAGGACTTAACTGAGAGGAGACATGTTGGTCAACAGTTGGAAACACTTCATTTAGCTCCTGGTGTTATCCAATTTGAGTAAACACAAACAGTAACTGTTAAACAGGACATTATGTGAAAAGACCCTAAGCAACCTGGCCCTGAATCTTCTGCTGGTTCAATGAAACAGCGGAACAATTTTCTATAGTTTCCCTTTAAAGGAGGCATGTAGCCCTAAATCATCTTCTTCTGCTTGTGTAGTGAAACAGCCTGACAAGTTTCTCAAGTTTCACTTTAACGTAGCATGACTGACTTCAAAATCAAATCAAATTTGTCATCCCAACATTATTTCAGGCACTTGTGATATCTGTAAAAATAAACTTGAGAAATGCATTTCATGTCTCACAACACCTATCTCTTAACATATGTAGCATTGCTGTCCTTCTGCTTTCTCCTGTACAGTTAAAAACACAGTTATTAATTGAGAGGAGACACTTTGGTCAACACTACAAAATGGTTCATTTGTCAATGGGTTTGATCACTTGTGTGTAAAGGTGAACATTATCTGTTAAAAAGGACAGAATGTGAAGAGACCCTAAAGACAAATAGGACTAAATCATCTTAGCCTGCTGGTGCAATAAAACAGTCAGAGAACTTTCTTTAAATTCCCTGTAGTACTAGGGTGTTGTATTTTGTTAGTCATTATGGATGTAGTGAGAAGTCAAGCAAAATGACACCTTTTATTGGCAAACTAAAAAGATTACAACGATTTCATTACATTGATTTCATCTTACCTGAAGAAGGAGTCTGAGTTGCCTCGAAAGTTTAGATTCCCTTTAGCTGAGGCAACTGGCTTCAAAATAAAATCAAACTTGGCAATTCTATTGTCTGTGAAAACATACTTGAGATGGGTGCTTCTCGTCTGGCAATAGCTGTCTCTCAACATGTCAAGCATCGCTCTGCTTCTATAATCGTCTCCACAGTCAGAAAACAGGAGTTAATTGAGAGAAGACATGTGGGTTAATATTTGGAAATGGTTAATTTAGCTATGGATTTTGACCTTTTAGGAAACTGCTACACAAAACCTGCAGGGAATGTGTTTCATCTCTTTTCCTCATTGATTTGATACCTGAAACTTACCACCTCCATGTTCAACACATTTGATACTAATCATGTACAAAGAACAAAAGAAAATGAAAGTGGAAATAGCTCTATTCATAAATTAGCCTTGCATATCTAGCAAAACAGCATTAAGAAGAGAGTACTTACCTTCACAGTTGAAAAATATTTTTTATAAAAATATCTATCTTTTTTCACATTTTTTAGATGACATGTTGTGTTTCACTAATTGTGTAACATACAACATGGTTAGTTTGGGAAGATTTATGGCAAACTCAGCATTTCAAAGTCAAAGTGAACTTATTGTCATCTCAACCATATATAAGTATACAGATAGACCAAATTGCGAAGCTCAGGGTCCACAGTGTAACAACATGGGGTGCAAATAATAAATTAAAAATAGAATTAAAATTTAAATTTAAAATTAAAACACAAACAAGACAAGACATTGTGCAACGACAAGACAAAGAAGTAGCAGCAATATTGACATGTATGGTAGTTAGCAATATAAACATTGATGCAATGTATGGTATTTGCAATCTAGATACATAAATATAGCCAATAGATATGTAATATAATAAATAATAGATATAGATAATACAGAAATTATCAGTGTATAATAATAGTTGTTTAAGACCTGTGTAAACAATGACAGGTCAGAATGTTTCACAGCAGAAGGATATCAAGAGTGTCAAAATACTTAAAGTTCACTTGCTGTGTTCACACTCAGACCTATGAGTTGCAGCCCAAGTGTTTTGTATTACATGCACAGGAGTGGATGGACCGTGAAATGATTTATCGATATAGAATTTTAATCAATATTTTTAATCAATACATTATATAATTTTACAATTTAACACAAGTATATACTTATATGAAGTTATAACAATGAAATATTAAACATAAGGATAAGAATTGAGTGTAACTAAAGAATTAACTAAATGTTGTTTTAGGCCTAGGCACATGAGGCTTTTGCCTCATCTTAGAGGAGCCACCAAGATAGTTGTTAAGGGTAAAATGAAGTAGGTGAGTAACAAACACCCCTCTAGAATGTGGGAATAAATTAATGGGAAAGCCCAAACACCACTTCTGTGAAATGGTGCTAAAATCAATTGGAGAGTCCGCAGATCAGATTTATTTAAATTGGGAATATTTAGATTAATGGCAGAGTCAAAAGGAGTCAGAAAAAACTGGTGGAACATATCTATGTGCAAATAAAGAATGGTTTGGCCTTTTTGTCTGGTCTCTGTGAATGACTTCTTTGTTTCATATCCACGCACTGACAGCTGATGTACCTTTCCTTTGACATCATCTCAACCTTGTCTGTGTGCTTCCTCCTGATGTGGTTTTCCAAGTTTCTGTTTTACAGCTGCAAACTACAGTATTTACATGTGGCAGTGGCTGTTCACTGTTTAACAGGTATGGGGCTGCAGGCTGGCTGGCTGGCAAGTGGGGCTCACGGTGGGCTAGCTGGTGGGGCTGCAGGCTGACTGGCAGGTAGGGTTATAGGCTGGTTGGCAGGTGAGGCTGCTGACATATTGCTAGAAAAATGTTGTAACACATTGTCTCTTCTAATTAGTGATGATGTAAAAAACAGGCAATGATAGTGTGTGTTTTTACAGCACTGTAACTCACATCAAAAAATGGTGAACTCTAAAAAGAGAAGGATATAAAGGAGTTTGAGACAGACTGCTGTTTAGCAATATTACTTTGTACAAACAGTTAATGAAAAAGAAATGACACATGTTCATTATCTGCCGCTCGCATATGTGTATTCACTTTCACCAAACAACAAAACTTAAAATTCTCGCGGATAGGCCTCTTCATTGGGAACAAACACTACTTTTCCCTGATGGCAACACAAATTAGACAATCTACAAGTCTCCAACTTAAAGTTTAAAGCCAAACAATATCTACATACTTCTGTCATATCATCTACAGTATGTCCATATATTCGATCTCTTTTCGCTTTTACCTTTTCATCAATATCGCATTGAATTTTGATTCCATGTTTGGAATTACATCGTGACAACTCAACGTATAACTGCCCATGAGTGAAAATCATTTCTTTCTCTCTACACCAACAGTGTCTGACAATAGTATTCACACAAATGAGAAACGATTAAACCGTGAGTGTGGTTGTAAATGTTTTAGATATGGGTGGGACTTTTTCAAATCACTTTGCATAAAGTCTTGTCTCAAGGGCTTGAAATTTCCTCTTGAGGGATTTCTATTTCACCAAATAACAAATCTTTTTTCATTCTTCCAGATATGCCTCTTCATTGGGAAAAAACACTACTTTTCCTTGATGGCAACACAAATTAGACGATCTACAAGTCTCCGACTTAAAGTTTAAATCCGAACAATATATTTGATCTCTTTTCACTGTTCTGTTAATTTCACCGAGTAATAATTTAGACCCAACAGCCACGAGCTCCTTCAGCCAACCTCCGTCTTGGCTCTTTTTCCCTTCATCTTTCACGCTCCCGCAGTCGCTCCTTAGATCCCTCGGGAGGACACCTCTCTGCTCACCCCACTCACTCGAACTTTCAGTGGGGCGAACTAGCCCCCAGAGCGCCACTGGCTAACGCTCCTTCGCGTGGCCCCAGCTCGTTCGGCTTCCCCTTTTCAGGTGGCCAGATCCTCCAGCAAAGACTGTTCTTTACTGTCCATTAACCTTTTTTTCTTCACCTCGATGTATCTCTCCTGCTTTCACTTCCCTCATCCCTGGTGTCGACCCGTATGAAAACACCCCTGTGCGCCTCCGTGGACGCAGCGCCTTAAGCACACACATGCAGGTGCGACTTGCTCCAACCACCCCATTAACTTCCTGCGGTCATGCAATCGCGCCCACGGAGAACGGCATGGCTATACGGATTTAAAACCCGGTCTTTTTTTTATTGGAAGCCGCGGACCTGCTATACCACAACTTGAATTTTCATACTTCCATTATCTCTAACCTGCTCTGCATGTGTATCGCTCCAACGTTTTTGAATTCTTCACAACGTTCTACTTTGTTATCTGCTCGTTGTCTTTTATTTTAGGCCCCAGGTGTGGTTAGATCTCTTGGCACAAAGTCTTGTCTCGCGGGTTGTGAAAGTGTCTCTCTGAGAAAGTCACGTGTTGTCTCTCTTCCTAAGATTTTTTTATTATAATAGAGATTTAGTTACATTACTAAATTCATAAATACTGAACTTAATGAGCATGAAGCATAAAGTAGCAAATTATGTTTTACTTTATTTCTGATTTTTTTCACTTATTCATACCTTGAAATTTGTTGTGCGATTCTGCACGTGGTAAACCACCATGCTTGTCAGTACTGAAGTATAGTGGCATAAACAGCACTGATACTTTCTGCAAAGAAAACAGGCACATGGATGTTCAGGGTAAAAAAACCAAGACAACACATATGATATAACACATGAGTTAAACTGTTCATTAGACAACTTAATTTATCTTTAAACCTATACTGAAATGATAAATGTAAACAGAATACACAAAAACATTAATCCAAACCAGAAGCTAAATAACTGTATAATTCTGTTTCTTTAATTTATAGTGGCAAAAATCAAATAAATAAAACAGCAAAGTAAATATTAGCAAAACTAAAAGTACAATTTTCATTACCCTTCCATTGAAATAATGGATTAAGACAGTTAATGAAAAAGTATCCAATTATGTTGTCTGTTTCATTAATTTAATTCTTCTAACACCTTAAATTAAGAAAATAAACAACAAAGTAAATGGTAAGAAAATGAAACTACTGGCATTTTGTTGTACATTCCATTGAAATAATAGATTCAAACAGTTATCAAAACACTATGTAGTCCTGTCATTTGTTTTATTTGATTTGTTTCAACGTGACAACATAAATAAATAAACAGCAAAGTAAATGATAGAAAAAATGAAAATAGTGGCCTTTTGTTGTTGGTTGTCCATATTCTGTTGGCGACAAATCAAATCCTGTCCACTCTCTCTTCTCTGCAATCTACTTTTATCAACTCAAGGAGCTTCTTTCTTTGTTCTGGTGCTTTGATTCGATGCAAACAAAATTGTCCCAAATGGAAGGAGTCCATTGTTTGAACACAGCCATCCCAATCCATGCCACCTGTGCTCCATCACCAACATCACAAATATTTTTAGCAAAAATGCATTTCATTTGTCATGCCAACAGATGGCACATCACAAGAATTTGTAGTTATGCATTTTTTTAATACAAACATTTTTGATGTGACAGCTATTGGAATGAGAAATGCAAGGCATTTTAAAACTACATACATTAAAAAATACATTCCAACAGATGGTGCACTACAAACGTTAATGCTAAGGTCTATGCTGAATATTAAGGTGGTAACACAACACGTTCCCTTTCTATAAGAACAAAACATCCAGATCCTTTCACAAAAGATTAACACCAGTAGTCATCTTAAATAAAGACACAAGATTGCACCAAAAGAATTTTGTGTAAATATCATCCAAAAAATAAATGAACAATACTTTTCTCCTCAAAGTTACAAAATACACAGGTTAAACCAATATATCTTTTTTACCTCTTACTAGCACTTGGTTTACAGTGTAAATACAATGAATAATTTTGAATGAAACCTCTCTGATTTTATTGATAATACAGTGCTTTCTTGTGATATTAGAAGCTTCCATTAAATAATATATTCAAAGCAAAGAAGACAGAATTTTTTTTGATGTTTTTTTCTGAAGGGATTGCATATTTCTGACAATTTTTTCAAAGATACAGTACATATTATTACAATTTTTGTCTTTAATGCACATATCTTCAAAAAATTTAGATTTAAATTAACAATTTAGCTTTAAATCCAACCAACGTACTTAATATCCTTTTGGCAAAAAAATAAAAAAAATCCAAAAAGACTGTATAAAAGTCTAACATATATGAGTAAAAATGTTGCATCAATGAATGATGAAACATAAAGTTATCTGAATTACTTGGCATAGTAATGGAGGGGTTACAACTTCTGCCTCACAGCACAAAAAAAGCTGTGCTCTACCCAACTCTCTGTGTAGTTTGCAAATTCCCCTTGTGTCTGTGTGAATTTTTCCCCTGGTGCTTTGCTTTCCTCTGGAATCCTAATGAAGGAACAATACCCTGAATTTCCACCCACGTAATACAATACATGCCCCGCACTAGCAGTCACACACTGTCCCATTTGGAACTCATAATACAACAAAATACAATACTATTTATTTTTGTATAGCTCAAAATCATACAAGACGTGCTGCAAAGGGCTTTACAAGGCCCTGGCTTTTGACAACGTACACCCCTACTCCCACACACCCCTCATATATGGCCTGACTCTCTAAGAAGACAAGGAAAAAAATCCCAAAAAACCTAGTAGGGAAAAAAATGGAAGAAACCTTGGGAAAGGCAGTTCAAAGAGAGACCCTTTTCTAGGTAGGTTGGGCGTGCAGTGGGTGTCAAAGAGAAGCGCGTTAATACAATAGAATACACAGAACAAAACACAAGTAATCCTCAATACACTATAACAGTAAAATAAAAATATTACAAGTATATACAGCAGAATACATAACCATTACATTAACTGTGATTCTCACTGTGACTTCATTTATTATGTATCTATTTATGCTTCCATTTTTACCGTTATTGTTACTCTGTGTATATTTGGAACTGCTAATAATAACTATGCTTCTCATAGTTTAATGTTCACTTTTAAATTTGTGCTTCTTGTACTTTAATGTTTATTCTTAGATCCCTTTATCTAAAGCATCTATTTGCTCGCTCCAAACAGTTATTTCTGTGTATTGCGCAGTGACAATATAGGTGTCTTACTCTTAAAACAGTAAAGATCAAATACAAAGTTAAGATAAACGACGGGTGTAAACTGTAAAAAAATGACAACAGCATGTTTTGTTATGTAGGGGATTCCGAAGCTGGTATTTAAAAAGACTATGCCAAGCAGAGGGGCAACCACGTAATTTTTGCAAACAAGTGGATCAATAGGCTTAAGATGAGAAAATGCGTTTCCTTGGTAATATGTGGCTGTAATTTAAGATTTCACCAAGAATTTATCCTAAAACGTATCCAGTTAGATAAACCAGCCATAAAAGACAATTCATTTCCTCGGTTTTCTACAAATACCCGGAACAGAGACAGAAACAATTTAAATCTCGACACAGGCACAAGGTAAAATAAACACTTCCGACACACGGAAATGTATATTTCTGACCAATAGCCAGCCAAGCCTTCCCTCCAGCAAACCAATTATGTGTAAGCAGTATTGAGTCACGGGGTCTTTACACCGCCCATTCCGGTGGACAAGACGTCAGTTTCCTATCGTGTTGCTCACAGCACAGTTTTACGGAGTAAACGGCACAGAATCTAAGTTTTACTAAATGGTGCGGCAGCAGTTACAACTGGGACTCTGTCAAGTTTGATGACAAACGACGTAGTGAGCGTCCTTCAACGCGCTGTTACGTTACCAAAGTAAGGAAACGGTTTCTTCTGTACCCCTGCTTTCTATAGACGTCGTATACCTTAGGGTGATCCGCCACGGTTCTGGTTCTGGGAGCGATGAGTGGCGCAGTTAAAGTGGGTGTCATCAGTTAATACGTGTACCGATTTGGGTTAAATAACCCCCCAATTCTAGAACCTTTTTGGCTTAATAATTTAAAGGTACCGTGATGATATGTTGATAATGAAGATTTGAAAGTTACCAAGGGTAGATCCAGAGATAATTATACAGGGAAGAATCTACTCGAATGCCTGGATTCATCTGGCCTCATAGATGCTTTTCCATAATTCTGTCCATAATATTGTTAGTGTTAGACAATTGCTGACCTTCATGAATTGTCAAGACAACGACGGTGTTACTGTGTACATTTCAGTTTATTTTGTGAACAATAAATTGTACTTTTCTTAATGCAAAGGCAGGCAAAAATCAATGTGAGCAGTATTTTGCAGTGTGATGTGTTTAATGTACACAATTCTTTTTTGCTCAGTGATAAGTGCAAAAATAAAATTTGACCTCATGCCTTTCTAAATGTTAATAATTTAGGCAACATATATATACAGTGCATCCGGAAAGTATTCACAGCGCATCACTTTTTCCACATTTTGTTATGTTACAGCCTTATTCCAAAATGGATTAAATTAAATTTTTTTCTCAGAATTCTACACATAACACCCCATAATGACAACGTGAAAAAAGTTTACTTGAGATTTTTGCAAATTTATTAAAAATAAAAAAAATTGAGAAAGCACATGTACATAAGTATTCACAGTCTTTGCCATGAAGCTCAAAATTGAGCTCAGGTGCATCCTGTTTCCCCTGATCATCCTTGAGATGTTTCTGCAGCTTAATTGGAGCCCACCTGTGGTAAATTCAGTTGATTGGACATGATTTGGAAAGGCACACACCTGTCTGTATAAGGTCCCACAGTTGACAGTTCATGTCAGAGCACAAACCAAGCATGAAGTCAAAGGAATTGTCTGTAGACCTCCGAGACAGGATCTGGGGAAGGTTACAGAAAAAATTCTGCTGCTTTGAAGGTCCCAATGAGCACAGTGGCCTCCATCATCCGTAAGTGGAAGAAGTTCGAAACCACCAGGACTCTTCCTAGAGCTGGCCGGCCATCTAAACTGAGCGATCGGGGGAGAAGGGCCTTAGTCAGGGAGGTGACCAAGAACCCGATGGTCACTCTGTCAGAGCTCCAGAGGTCCTCTGTGGAGAGAGGAGAACCTTCCAGAAGGACAACCATCTCTGCAGCAATCCACCAATCAGGCCTGTATGGTAGAGTGGCCAGACGGAAGCTACTCCTTAGTAAAAGGCACATGGCAGCCCGCCTGGAGTTTGCCAAAAGGCACCTGAAGGACTCTCAGACCATGAGAAAGAAAATTCTCTGGTCTGATGAGACAAAGATTAAACTCACTGGTGTGAATGCCAGACGTCACGTTTGGAGGAAACCAGGCACCGCTCATCACCAGGGGCCTCATGTATAAACGGTGTGTACGCACAGAAATGTTGCGTACGAACATATCCACGCTCAAATCGCGATGTATAAAACCTAAACTTGGCGTAAAGCCACGCACATTTCCACGGTACCTCATACCCTGGCGTACGCAATTTCTCCGCTCGGTTTTGTAGACTGGCGGCACCCAGCGTCAAAGCAGTGCTACTGTTCCTGTGTGGTTACCCTTTCTTTCTTAGACCCACATTCCTGACGCGGCTTTATAAATACACTGAAACTAACTGCATATTGTTTATTAGTGTAATGCATCTGATTGTAATTAACCTGTAGCAATATAATGGTCCAGGGAATAGCCATAGTATTCCAAATACCATAACTGCTTTAGCGTTGTTACTCTCACTGCATCTTGTTCTTCTTTCAGCTGCTCCCGTTAAGGGTTGCCACAGCGGATCATCTTTTCCATATTACTCTCACTACACCACTCGGAGTATTTATATCACTGTATCTGAGTGGGGAATCACAGCAGCAGCTGATCAGAAAGAGAATTATTGGTATACAGCATCAAGCAAATGCTTCAAAGCCTTTCCTGTACGGACCTCGTGGGTCACAGTTTCATCCCAAAAACTATAAACGCACTCAATCAAGTGCTCCTTGTACAACTGTTTGTACTTATAAGTACAATTGCCTCACTGTAAACTTGCACTACAGTTATAATATTGCACAACCTGTGCCACTTTATAAAGCGCGTATGATGACAATATCATTTTTAAGATGAAATGCAGCAAAATATGTTGATTATATTATACAGATAAAACTTTAACTTAATTTAAATAATCTGTATTGTTACTAATTAAACATGTGAGGACACGGTGCTGCAGCGCTAGCTAGTTCACGGATTGCTCCTGCCTTGCGCTGTATTCTTGCTGGTGCTGATGCGACACTGGAAGGATAGACGGATAGAATAATTAAACACGGACTACGAAGATATTTCAATGTTCCTTAAAAGTTTTGAAGAATCAGCATTCTAAGCTTACAGATGGCTTAACGTCTATTACAGAGCTGATTGTGTGGCGATTGGGTATTTGGAGAAAGAAAAGTAAGGACAGGAATTGGAGGTTACTACGTTTGAAAGAGACAGTACTTGTGTAATAAATTATTTTGCGCATGACGCAGCAGGCCTCTTGCGTGAGATATGAACAATCATTGTGCCACCGTGTTCCCATGTTTAATAACATGCTTTCATTCCTATCATCATGGAAAAGATATCACGTATACATCTCAGTATTTTAATTATTCAGAGAGCTGTAATATCATGAATGTAATGGATTCTGTGTCTTCTCGGAGATAGAGAAAACGGAAGCACCTAGTGATTCACACACACACAGCATATAGAAGATCAAATACAGAACAAAGCATTTAACGTGCTACTTTAGTTACGATGGGATTTGAGAAACTAGTAAAATAAACGATTTAAGGATGAAGTTTATGATCTACTTTAATGACAAAATAATACGTGATTAAAGTGGAAATTTTGAGATTAAAGTTGACATTTCGTGTTTTTTTCCCCACTGTGTGCCAATTTTTTTTCTCTGTACCCTAATAAGCTTTCATATGACACTCAGACGGTGGGCTACGACACGCCTTTTCACAGCGATTTTGATATGCGACAACTTCTTTTTTATTTCGGGCACTGTGCGACTTTGTGAACTTGAGCTTTCGAGTTTCTCCGACACTACGTCACTCGATCAACTTCCTTTTGTTGATTATACCACTGTTTAAACCAACAAATAGTACATTTTTTCCTTTGCCTCCACTCGCTGAAATTCTTATATTTTCCCCCGTGCTTTTCCCTTTGTCTTTTCACAGATGGCTATTTATATTGATTTGCATATTCAAAGAGGTGTAATTCTGGGAGGAGTTGGGACGGGACATGCATGTGCGTTACTTTTCACGCTGATCAGGACTTATGTAGCGGAAGAGCGTGGAAGTTTGCGTACGCACAGATTCCTGCATCTGGATTTTTCTGTGCGTACGCACATTCCCGCTTTTGTGCTTACGCCATGTTATAGTGTGAGTTCTATGCATGGCATTATACATGAGGCCCCAGGCCAATACCATCCCTACAGTGAAGCATGGTGGTGGCATCATCATGCTGTGGGGATGTTTTTCAGCGGCAGGGACTGGGAGACTAGTCAGGATAAAGGGAAAGATGACTGCAGCAATGTACAGAGACATTCTGGATGAAAACCTGCTCCAGAGCGCTCTTGACCTCAGACTGGGGCAACGGTTCATCATTCAGCAGGACAACGACCCTAAGCACACAGCCAAGATATCAAAGGAGTGGCTTCAGGACAACTCTGTGAATGTCCTTGAGTGGCCCAGCCATAGCCCAGACTTGAATCCGATTGAACATCTCAGGAGAGATCTTAAAATGGCTGTGCACCGACGCTTCCCATCCAACCTGATGGAGCTTGAGAGGTGCTGCAAAGAGGAATGGGTGAAACTGGCCAAGGATAGGTGTGCCAAGCTTGTGGCATCATCTTCAAAAGACTTGAGGCTGTAATTGCTGCCAAAGGTGCATCGACAAAGTATTGCGCAAAGGCTATGAATACATATGTACATGTGATTTCTCAAGTTTTTTTTATTTTTAATAAATTTGCAAAAACCTCAAACTTTTTTCATGTTGTCATTATGGGGTGTTGTGTATAGAATTCTGAGGAAAAAAATTAATCCATTTTGGAATAAGGCTGTAACATAACAAAATGTTGAAAAAGTGATGCGCTGTGTGTGTGTGTATATATATATATATATATATATATATATATATATATAGTACTGCCAAACAGCACACAGTAGAAAGACCCATTACTCTGTACAAGTCCTGCTTAGTGCCTTTGAGAGAGGAGTCATATGTACAGATTAAACAAAGTTTTTATTTTTCTTCGTTATCCTCATCAACTATAAAGCAAATATTTGAGTGCTGTTTGGAAGTGACTTTCACCCCTAGTGTTCACTTGTGATGATTGTTCAGTAATTATGGCCCTACCAAAGTTAAGCTTAACAGTTTTAATCGGCACTCTGCCAAAAACACTGAATTGTATTATATTATGATCACTTGACCCTAGCATTTCAATCACTTCCATGACCTAAATTCTACCCTTATTATTACAAAGTACTAAATCTAGACAAACTTCCCCCTGCCACTCTGTAAAAAAACTTATTCAGAGTTTATCAGATACATCATACTCCAATATAAAGGGAAAGGTTAGGCTTCATATGTAACAGTAAGAAATCTGGAATGAAACATTCTTTACTGGTGTGTGTAGTACTAGGGTGTTGTACTGTGTTAGCCATTATGAATGTAGCGACAAGTCAAGTAAAATGACACCTTTTATTGGCTAACTAAAAAGATTACAATATGCAAGCTTTCGAGGCAACTCAGGCACATAAGGGGCCTGAGTTGCCTCGAAAGCTTGCATATTGTAATCTTTTTTAGTTAGCCAATAAAAGGTGTCATTTTACTTTACTGGTGTTTATAGTAATACTGCAGCAGTAGTGTATGAAAGAGTGAAGGCCTGTGCTGTGGAAGCACAGCAGAGATGAACCACAAACAGTACATAACAAAATATCATTTAGATGGGAGTGCTCTATCTATGTATTTTCAAACAAAAATATGTTTTGCGCATTATGTTGCCTCATTCCAACAGTTACAAACGGTACAGTAATTTGTGCATGCAGGCTACGGATGCATTCATTAACGCAGTCTTAATGGTTACATGGATTATTTTTCTACACAAGGTTTTGGATCATTTTTTTTTTCACTGAAAGAGATAAATTGTGTGGGTTATACAAGGGTGCAGGTTGTATTCATATGTGGGATATATTCTGGAAAATGCAGTAAATATGGCTAATAAAATAAATGTGTAAGTTAAAGCATGGAATTAGTCTAAAACGTGACTGATGGCTAAAGGTGTTTGTATTAAATTTAGCTAATTCATCTTCGGCATGAAACATTTTAAGAACCTTTTATCAATGCAATATATTACTTATTGCTTTTGTTTTAAAAAAAAAAACTGAATTTATACAGTACTTAATTTGCCATTTTATTTTGCTATTGATAAATCTAAATAGTCAAATTCAGTATTCTGATACAGTAAAATGTTGGGTTTTTTTATATATATTTTGCAAAAAGTTTGTATATGATTTTAAAATGTGAATTCCAGTCAGTGAACAATTTTACCTAACCTTGTAAATGGAGATAATGAGGTGAAATGTATTGAAAATATAAAATGTAGTGTTTGTTAGACTTTTGGGTAAGCTTTTCACTAGAACATTCCCAACCCTTAAACATGTGGCAATATTGAAAGTTCTAGCTGTTTGTTAGCGGGGTTAGCTGTAGTGAACGGTGGCAATAGTGCTGTTTCAGTATTGAAAAGAGTCTTTGGTCTCAGTAAAAATGTCAATATTAACAGCCTCCTACACTGAACTGAAGAGCACCAAATTGTGCAAATATAAATTTTATTTTTAACAATTTCTTTGCCATGGTATATTGCTTATACTAGTTTACTTATTTAGTTTGCTTGTTCAGGTAATGAATGCAAGAGGTGCTGGTGAAGCTAGCAGGGGATGCTGAATGTTGAACCCAATGCTTCAATGTACTGATGGGGATACTGTGCTGTAAATATGAGTGCCGTCCTTCAGATGAGACGTAAAATCGACATCTTGACACTCTGTGATCATAAAAGATTCCTGGGCCCTAGTATATATCCCCTGATGTCCTGGCTAAATTGCCCACAACGGCCTAGTAATTCTGGCCCCCTAATAATCTACTGCCTCTTATTGGCTATCTTTCACTCCTTTATGGCATAACAGCTAATGTGTGGTGAGTGTACTGGTGCAAAACGGCTGCTATTGCATCATCCAGATGGATGCTGCACATTAGTGGTGGCTGAACTGGCTCCCCACTCACTTTGAGCGCTTTGAGTATGTAATATAAAGGTTTTCTCTGTAACAGGAGAAGGGATGAAATAAAGGAGTAAGAGGGGGTTGGTCGCTTCAGTGTAAAACCAGCTACAAAGATTGGAATGTTTGGGATGATAGCGAAAGAATGTGCAAAAACTTGCTTCTCATAAAGAGTTTCAGAATGTTATAGGAATACAGTCAAGGCCATGTACTTGTTTTTCACTTCGAGGGGCTTCATTGCAAGCAACGCTTGTTATTGTGTGTCTTCTGATACTAGGCACCATCTCAGTGAGGGCCAAGTAGAAGAAAAACAATACTGCGTCCCGTGGAAGGGTGTGTGCTGAAACTGATCACTTCTGTATACAGTAATCCCTCCTCCATCGCGGGGGTTGCGTTCCAGAGCCACCCGCGAAATAGGAAAATCCGCGAAGTAGAAACCATATGTTTATATGGTTATTTTTAGAATGTCATGCTTGGGTCACAGATTTGCGCAGAAACACAGGAGGTTGTAGAGAGACAGGAACGTTATTCAAACACTGCAAACAAACATTTGTCTCTTTTTCAAAAGTTTAAACTGTGCTCCATGACAAGACAGAGATGACAGTTCTGTCTCACAATTAAAAGAATGCAAACATATCTTCCTTTTCAAAGGAGTGCAAAGCAAGCAGTCAAAAAAAAAAATCAATAGGGCTTTTTGGCTTTTAAGTATGCGAAGCACCGCCGGTACAAAGCTGTTGAAGGCGGCAGCTCACACCCCCTCTGTCAGGAGCAGGAAGAGACAGAGAGAGAGCCACAGAAAAACAAAGTCAAAAATCAATACGTGCCCTTTGAGCTTTTAAGTATGCGAAGCACTGTGCAGCATGTCCTTCAGGAAGCAGCTGCACACAGCCCCCCTGCTCACACCCCCCTACGTCAGCGCAAGAGAGAGAGAGAGAAAGTAAGTTGGGTAGTTTCTCAGCCATCTGCCAATAGCGTCCCTTGTATGAAATCAACTGGGCAAACCAACTGAGGAAGCATGTGCCAGAAATTAAAAGACCCATTGTCCACAGAAACCCGCGAAGCAGCGAAAAATCCGCGATATATATTTAAATATGCTTACATATAAAATCCGCGATGGAGTGAAGCCGCGAAAGGCGAAGCGCGATATAGCGAGGGATCACTGTACACTGCTTACACGTAAGCCATTTTGGGTAAGGACACTCAATTAGTATATAAGGGAAGGTTCCGCCCTCAGTTTCTTCGGAAGCTCAACCGTGGGGAACGTGCACACCGCCCGGTATTGGACCAGGCTCACGAGTTGATCCTCTGACGAGACTGACACGCGGGCTCCCTCAGTCTACTGGTCTAGGATGATGGCTCTGGGTCTTTTGATATTACTGTAAGTATAGTATAATTCACATATCTGTATTACTGTAAGTATAGTATAATTCACATATCTGTATTACTGTAAGTCAATAGTATAAATCATATATCTTTATATATATTACTGTAAGTCAATAGCAATATACATGCAGATATAGGAATTGTACTATTATATTGTATGTAACTGATATTATATTTGAACAAGTAAACAATTGAAGTATTGGACCTTTCCTCTCTGATTCCTGCCTGCTTATTTTCTCTTAAAACCTTTGAACCATTTTCCCAAACTAAAACAGAGTAGTGAGAAAAGCACCATATAAATGTAATGAATTATTATTATCAAGGACTGTACTCTTATTGTACCAGAAAGCCCGCGATTCTCGAAAGAATCGCAAATCCAAGAACGGCAATCACTTTCTGTTCCCTCCGATACTGATACGGGATGAAATATCATGGAGGGTGGGTGCGTCCTGGGAAAGTTCATTTAATTAAATAAACATATTTGTACTAAAGCGGTTTGTTTTTGAAGCTGTGACTCATCTGGTTCTGGTGTTTCAGAAGCGCGTTGTAGGCGCCTTCGTTTATTGTTTTTAGCCATGCAGTGTCGTTTGTGTTTTTCTATGGCTGTGTCGTCAGCGAGAAGTCGTTTGCTGATGGCGGCAGGTTCAGGCATGGAGGGCTACATTACTACACGAACGTGGTATATGCGGTGGTGTGGGCGGTCGCGTTCGGGCGGCTGTACAACCTGGCGTGCACGCTTTACCTCAGGTTTAGTTTACAGGTCGTAGCCATGGTAAAGTTTTCATTTAATTAAACATATTTGTACTAAAGCGGTTTCTTTGTGTGGACACCTTCGTTCATTCTTTTTATCCATATGGGCTCGTTTACAGGTCGTAGCCATACGGGCTTGTGTTTGTATTTAGTTGAGCTCTTTCATTGTGGAGCCGTGACGTCTTTGCTTCTGGTGTGTCTGAAGCGTGTCGTAGGAGCCTCCGTGTATTGTGTTTATCTATGCGGTCTCGTCTTTGTTGTTCTGTGGCTGTGTCGTTAGGTAGAAGTTGTCTACTGTTAGGAAGCATACTCCAACCTATACACACTGACTGGTGGCACAGTGGATTATTTGTTTTGGATCTGTGCCTCTCTTGGATGTAGTGTTTCAGAAACTCGTTGTAGGCGCCATTGAGCTCTGTGTTGTTGGAGCCGTGACTCCTTTGCGTCCGCTGTTTCAGAGGCGCGTTATAGGCGCCTTCATTCATTTTGTTTATCCATACAGGCTCGTTTTTGTATTTCCGTTACTTGAGGTGTTTCGTTTTGGAGCCGTGACTTCTTCGTTTGTGGTGTTTGTGAAGCGCATGGTAGGTGCCTCCGTTTATTTTTTGTATCCATGCGGTCTCGTTTTTGTTTCTCTGTTACTGAATTACCGTTATGTGATTCAAACATGCCACACAGACGGCTGGCACATACATACTACTGACTCTGGGAGGCCGCTGCGTTTGACTGTGGGTTGTGGTGTTTGGGCGCCACCTACTGACTCTGGGAAGCCGCTGCGTTTGACTCTGGGGCGCCGCAGCGCACTGCGCATGCGTATCGGTGCGTCCGTGCATAAATTAAAACTGTGGTTTAGTAATATAGATAGTTTTTTTCACCCCATTTATCATTTTGAGTTAACTGAAAGATATGAATAAAATCAATTCAGTACCCTCTGAACAAAGATTTGTAATGGTCAAAATAAATAGATGAAATAACTTCTTCATGTCCTGTGTAATGTGAAACACCTTATTTTATGTCTTTTAACTGGACAGAGCACTTTTAGTATAGTGCAGTGATGTGGCTGGTAAAGACAAGATTATAATCTGTAGAGTTTTAAAAGTATCACAGGCAAAACATAGTGAATCAGCAAAACTAATGTTTAGGCATTAGAAAGTGATAATACCTTGTTACTGTTTTTTGTTTTTTATATATAATATTGTGTACTAAAGTAGTTAAACCAGAATTTAAACCCTGAGAAGTGTGAGGTGTCTGTATTATAACAGAGAGCACAGTAATGAGTACCATGACCATATGGGTAATTGTTTTCACCACTGTATACATTGACTGGCTGTTTACTAATGTTGTAAAAATATGAGAAAATAAATCACTTCTTGAATGTTTATAAAACATTTGATTTTACTAAAATTCAGATAATATTGTGTACTGTATAAATCATGAATTTAACTTTTCCTTGAATGGTTTGTTAATTGGTTTCAGTAAAACTACAATAGTTTAAGTGAGCATTGAGCTAAAACTGTAGCTTTCGTAATCCCAAGAATGTTACATAGAGAACCTTCTTGCATATCCAGTGCCGTATACACAGCCAGATGATGTAAAGGAAGGTGTAAAGATTAAGAAATTGTTAAAGATGTGACAGTTTTACAAGTCAAATAAATCCAGTGAGAAGTCGAGCAAAATGACACCTTTTATTGGCTAACTAAAAAGATTACAATATACAAGCTTTCGAGGCAACTCAGACCCTTCTTCAGGCAAGATGATTTTTAGTTAGCCAATAAAAGGTGTCATTTTGCTTGACTTTTCACTACATTCATAATGGCTAACACAGCACAACACCCTAGTTCTACAAGTCAAATGAAGGAATGAGTTTCCTTCTAACGTATTTTTTACGTGGTTGGATTTATATACAGTATGTATGGGACATTTATCCATCCATCCATTTTCCAACCCGCTAAATCCGAACACAGGGTCACGGGGGTCTGCTGGAGCCAATCCCAGCCAACACAGGGCACAAGGCAGGAAACAATCCTGGGCAGGGTGCCAACCCACCGCAGGGGACATTTATGTAGCCTGAAAATCTTTAGAAAAGGTTTAACTAATTTTGTTTTACTTTTTTTTTTTCTTATTTTCAGGACAATTTCTGCTACACCTGGGAACGCACAGACGACTTCCTTTATTTAATACTAATGTATTAACTTAGTTACATTTGTGTTATCTGCATCATATCAGAAAATGGCGGGTCATTTCCGCAGTTATATCTGGGATCCTATCTTGATTATATCTCAGATTGTACTGATGCAGTGTATATACTACAGCTTTTTGGGCCTTTGGATGGCAGGAGTGGACGGTTTAGTACAGAACAGTCGATCCCTGGATCAAATCTTTAGTTATGAGGTATGGAGAGTTTGTTTACCTTGAAAATAATTTGTTTTGTGTTAATCATAATGATGCATATTTGAAATAGGCTACTGAGTCCACCACTGTTTAAAGGTGAAATCAGTAGCCAGCTAGATATCACACTGATTACAATATCTGTAAACGCTTTCAAAGACCATTAAACACACTTGTCTATCATCTCTTTTGTTTTTAATCTGAATTTAATAGTACTGAAGTTTAACTGTAATTATGTATATTTAATAAAGCTGAGTAAATATGCTCAGAAAGAAAGCAAATAGGATAGTAGTTCTGCTTAAATGTATGTGTAAGTTAAGGTTTTAAGCCTATATATCAGTTAGGCAAAGTTCATTTGTTGGCATGTGGTATTGTGAAGTGTTCTCAAATACAGTTGTAGGTTACAAAAAAAATAAATTGGTAAGTGCTTCATGAAATGCAGACTTTACCATTGTCACAGCATTCTTTACAGTTGTAAAAAGATACCTGAGTGTTTTAACAAGTTTTTTTTAGAAATCTACATGGTTTAGTAAGTTCAAGAAGTGCTGACCAAGAATAAGGTGCCCAGAACAACCACTGTAGGATATTCTGGTGCATATTTCGTATATGTAAGCAAGCATTTCTTTTAAAAGGAATCATTGAGCAAAATGTCTACCAAAATGATTAGTTCATCTAGAGCAGGGGTTTTTAACCTGAAGTCCGTGGACCCATAAGGGCTCCATGGATGGGTTTCAGGGGGTCCGTGAGTGTCAGATAAAAATTAACATTTATATTCACTATACAGCCCGGTACTGTTCATTTTTCTCACGATTTTTTTCATGCGTTGCGTCTCGACATTATTTTTCTCACCTAAGCCTAATGCGTGAATTACATACTAGTGAGAAAAATGTCACGCGAGAAAAGTAGTGGTCACCATACAGCCATCTCCTTTGTCTCAATCAACGGTTTCCCATTGAAAGAAATGAAAGAAAACGCTTCCTGCCACTGCTTACATCGCTGACCACTAGGCGTCTCTTGATTTGTTGTTGGCCCATGTTTACCATTTAGGGGTGTGTCATCATTCTCTGCACGACTGCCATCTTGTGCCACTCCATAAGATCAAGTGCAAATTTTCATTTTTCACGGTTTATCACGGCTTGATTATCTTCTCATATACTGGTGAGGATTAATTGACCACAAATGTGGCTGGCTGAAAGTGATGTGTGTGCAGTGTGCATGAGGGTGCAGTATGGAGAAATGCATGTGCAAGTGTTATGAAAAAGCAGTCGGACTCTGTGTGTATCTGCTTGTCTGTCTATGAAAGTGTGTTCAGTGGTCGGTCTGTCTGTCTTTTTGTCAGCCATTCTGTCTTGCTTATTAATTTGTGTTTTCTAGTTACTGCTGTCCATATAAATTAGTTTCCTTCTTTTTTTGGTTTTGCAGGATTGCATTTTATAATTATAATGAGTGGCCATTACTTTTTGAATTAAAAAAGGAGTGTTTTTTTTTTTTTTTTAGATTGTCTACTTTAAAGTTTAATAATACTTTGGGTATGTCATATACAGTATGTATGGGACAATCAAATCTCAATAAATAAATGACATTATATTCATTGCATACAAAGTTGTGTTTATGTGAACATTTCTGGGGAAGGGGGTCCATAGCTTTAATCAGATTCTTAAAGGGGTCTGTGACTCAAAAAAGGGTAAGAATCTGATCTAAGAAAGTACCCATTGCCTTTTGGTGGAGTCAAAAACTTCAAATTTTAACATGTTAGTCTATTTTGAAATACCTTAGTACATTCATTTTTGTATATATATGTTATATGGCTGTATTGTCTTGTCTGACCACATTTTTTGGTCACAACTCCTTCATTAAAACCACTTCTGATGAGACTTCTCCAGACTGTAGATGGGTATACCAGGGTCCAATTGATTTCTGTTCAGTTTCAGATCATTTGTGAGCTGATAGCAGTGATGGACATATTTTGATATCAAAGGAAAATAAGCTTCATGCATTCTTATATATAGTACTCAGTTTCATTGACCATCTGCTCCATTTCTGGTCTTCAACTTTGACCGCTTTTGCTTCTTGAAAAGAACATGGAAACAATATCTGGAAACACCTGTGTGCCATGAAATTTCTGCTTGGGAGAGGCCTTGATAATGCAGGATGACCACCTAGCCTCTTGTAGCTATGTTCATTTTTGGCATCATGTAAGATGTGCAAGTTAAACTGCCACATCAACTGCAACCTCAGCTTTTTAGTGTGGTTGTCCCTGCCCAGTTTTATTTCCTCTACACAGGTTTCTGTTTCATTTAATCCGTTTGGTTCAATTTACACATTATATCACTTGATCATTATTCCCTGTTTGTTATATTTGCTTAATCAGAACCTGCTCTATATGACTACAAAGATCTCATATTTTTTTCATTGAAAGGTGATCCACTATTAAGTTTCATTTCTTTAAGAACCTTCAAATGTATTACTGTACTGTGTCACATTTTGCAAAAAGAAGGCTTAAAACTTTAAAATATTCCCTTATATTGACACGCTAATCCAGAAGACGTAAACAAATAACTGTTTCTTTGAACCATTTTTGTGAATTATCTAATGTACCCAAGACTTTTTCAGAATGCTGTATATTTTCATACAGCGTGTGTGGTGAGGAAAGTGAGGACAAAAATGTTTTGCAGTTTGCACACTGGGTTTGCTATTGGTTGTTACTCTGACATTTATAGTACTTCCATGCTGATAAAACTTCTGCATGTTTACTGTTTTTCAGGTTCTAGGTTTCTCCACACCCCAAGGCAGACTGTCTATGATGGCCTTTATTCTGAACTCTCTCACGTGGTGAGTTGAAATCTGTGAAGTTATGCATCCTTTTACTTCAGTTAACATTTTAGTGACTTTCGTGTAGGAGACAAAATACATGTATGATTTAATTCTCCAGACCAACGCCTCAGATACTGGCCTTGGTGCAGTGCTGAGTCATGTCATCAGTGGAGCCAAAACTCCTATTCATGTATCTCAGTAAGAAACTATTGGTGCAGGAGATGCAGTATGCGGCGATTGAAAGGCCCTTGCCATAATGTGGGCTGTCACTCAGCTATAGTATTTCTTTTTGAAAAGAGGGGTCACTCAGCGTATGGACCACACCTCCCTCCAGTGGCTCTGCTCCCAGAGGAACTTGAATCCCAGAGTCACACACTGGTTTCTGAGCCTCCATCCCGATGCCCTCTTCCAGGCCCAGGACTTCACAGCTAGATCCACTTACCTCACTAGGGCATAGCTGGTCTGGATCTCCTCATGGGCTCTGTCAATATGTGTGCTGGTAACTTTTTCCTCTCTCTCTGTAGCACTTATTGATTTAAATCAGCATTTATTTTTTAATAAATACTAGATACATGGCAAGATAAATGGTCATTCATGAGAGTCATATCATTCTTTATTAACCCTATAAGAAAGGCCAATAAAACACCCATCTATTTTTAAGTTGGAGGGGAGGCAGGGGGGTGGGTCCCCCCTCATTTTCCACAAATGATATTCAAACCTTGAAGTCATACATTTTCTGATTAATATCCTTCACATTCCTACTTCAAAACTCTAAAATACTATGTGTAGGATATCCTCCTCTGTGTTTGCGTATTTTGTGTATTTTTGTTTTGCTGATATGGAAACACATTGAGTGCTGTGCATGTCTAAAGATACTGTATGGCGATTTCAAGAGTAATTTTTATACATTTCTGTCACATCAATAGCAATCTCTAAATTAGCCTAAAAATATCAATATAAAGAAGCTGAAGTTCCTATTTGCTCCACTGTAAAACTTTTATTATTTTCCCCCAGAGCTGAAAATTGGTTATGGCATTTTAAAATGTGTATTTGTTTTTCTTTGCAATAGCAGTATTCAGTATACAGTCAGTGAATATAAATGTTAATCAGAGAGAAGTTGAGCTAAATAAATATTGGTTTTTATCTGTAACAGAGACCTACGCTGAGCACTGCGAATGAACTAATTAAATAATACAGTTTCAGGTTGTTTTTTTCAAGAAACATTTGTTTATAGTCTCCCTAAAGGAAAAACTTGGGGGTTTGTGGCAGGATTGACACTCTGGCCACCGTACAAAAAAAAAAAAACCAATCTGGTGCTGAGGTGTCACCCATTGGACCGCTGCACTCGGTTCTCAATCTGGGTGGTTTGTCATGTGGTGGGTGCGGCAACATGCATTGAACTAATTTACCTATGTGCTGTTTTTCTTTTATTCTAAAATAGTTTATTTTTAAGGTAGTGGTTTTAAAATTCATTTCTAAAGGTTTGCAATTTTGTTCCTTAAAAAATTAATGTATTGAAAGTTTCAGTTCAGATTAAAGTTAAAATTCCCTCTTTCCACTGCTTGCAATGAAATTGGTAATTTAGTGTTTCATTCCACCCCTTCTTATGTTTCAGTGCACTGGGATTGTGGTTTTTTATTCGCCGAGGAAAGCAGTGTCTGGATTTCACTGTGACTGTCCACTTCTTTCACTTCCTTGCCTGCTGGATCTACAACTCTCATCTCCCTTGGGTCCTGTCTTGGTGGCTCATCAATGTTGTATGCATAGCACTAATGGCAGTTATTGGGGAGTACTTATGTATGCGAACTGAGCTGCGGGCCATTCCTGTAAACAGTGGCCCAAAGTCCAACCTCTGAGTTCTTCGATGGATTTGTGGCCTCATGCACCTTTTATACAACAGAGTACTCTTATTTATTACTGCATTTCCTGAAACTATTTTAAATGGTTTAATCCATTAGTATTCTAATGAATGTGTTTTCTGAAGTTTACAGTGCAGTTGGATTCATTGAATTTCTGACGATGGTGTTCTTATCCCTGGATGACCAGGGCATGCTTACTTGACAAGAAGCTGTTTTTATTTTAACTAAAGTAGAAATGTTTGACCTCTAGTGGAATCAACATCTGCAAAGAAAGTTTTCAATCAATATGGAAGCTTTTGAAATATAACTTGTATTTGTTCTTGAATACCCTTGAAGAGAGAGAAAGAGAGAGCACTGATGCTTAAAATAAACAAAAGGAACAGGTTATCAGTTTAGCTACCATGGTTTAGTACTGAACTGATGTACCTACTGGTAACTAACAGTCTTCTGCTACTTTCACTTGGTTTACTAAGAACAGGGAGATATTCCTAGTTACTGCGCCCTTATACAACTTGGCAGCCAATCTTTAATGAGTGCGGTTCACTAAAAATAAGGAGATGCATACGGTGATTCTTTTATTATTAAACATTTGGGAGCAGAAGTGTTTAATACCTCCAGTAAGTGAAAATCTCTTTTCTGGCATTACGTTTTGCTTTGGTATAATTTAAAATATTCTTTTTCTTCTGTACTTTTCGGAGGAGAATTGGAAGAACATATTAGTTATCTCAGACACTTTATAATAAACATTGTATGTTTTCTGTTTGCCCAAATGAAAATCTAATTAAAACAAACTTTAACATTATGATTCACTTTGATTTGCTTGTAATTTGTGAGGTATACAGGCCATCATCTAATTGCTAAAATTATCTGGTGGTTGAATAATGTGCATATATTGGTGCATTCTACAAGTTAGGCATTTATAGGTTGTATATTATGGCTGGGATTGAAATTTTTAATATTTGGACAGCTTTGGGATTTAATCATTCAAATGTAGAAAATTATGCAAACAACTCAGCAAAGATTCATTGTCAGAAGTGAGGTTGAGGCTGGAGTTCAGAGGTCCCTACCTTTGATTCCAGATGGAGCCAGTAATTGTTGGCAAATACATACTTTAGTTTTACAGTACATACAGAAAAAGTCAACGAGCTGTATCAGACTTTCTAAGTAATTCCTGCATGTTGCACATTTGCTAACAGTGCTCTCTTTTCCATTTTTGTAGCTTCATAGCGGTTCAAGCTGAAAATGAAATTGCAAAAGAGGTTGTTTTTTTTTAAAATTTTGCAGCATTTCGTGTGTAGACTTTGAAAATGAATTTGAGACCTTATCTGACAGAGTATGCAGCACAACATCTGGCCCAGGCTTTGGTCTTGCCACATCTGGACCACTGCAACTCAGATCTGGCAGGAGTACCTGGAGATCGCTGTTGGCTCCCAATCCTTGATGCTTGCCTACAGAGTTGTCAGTGGGCCAGCAGCACCAGAGTATATATACTGGTGAAGTCCTATAATCCTCGCTCACTTAGGACTGCCAAGTGAACAGCACTTGGTTATCCCACCTCTGTGTGGTGTCAAGTCTCAGTCCTGACTCTTTCCCTGTGTAGTTCATATTTGGTGGAATGAGTTACCCATCTCCATCTGTACTGCTGGCTCCCTCAATGTATTTCAGAAAATTGTGGGAAATTGAGGTACAAAGCCCTGCCATTGACCCACACTGTTTGCATGTTGAAAACTTGAAAATGAAAATTCAGTGAGCGCCAGTGCTTATCTGTTTTTTTTTTCCATTTTTGTAGCTTTACTGCAGTTCAAAGTGAAAATGGAATTGCAAGTATTTTTTTTATTTTATTTTTGCAGCATTCCTCATGTAGACTTTGAAAATAACATTGCAAAAGAGAGATTGCATTTTTTTATTTCATAATTTTCATTTTCGTTTTTACAGAAAATACCTCCCATACTCTAAGCTCCTGAAAAATCAAGAAACACATTATTAATATAAAGCATGAACCATGCACAATGGGGCAACTGATGGTAAAAAGAAAGCAAATAATTAACTGAGCTTATTTTATGTACCTCTGTTGTTTTCTGGTTGATCGATATTAAATGGCCAAAGACTTTACTGTAAACTCAATTAGTGCTTGGATGTAAGGACACTGTGGAAGTTTGTGGGTTCGCTTCCCTGTGTGGATAGCGCTTTGAGTACTGAGAAAAGCGCTATATAAATGTAATGAATTATTATTATTATTATTATTAATGAATTATTATGTTAACAGCCAGTTTACTGTAATTCTTTCTGAAGTGCAACAATTTTAGTCATTGATTGTGTATTTATCTTTTAAATGTATTTAATGATCAGCCCTAGTACTCATATTTTATGCTGGCAAAACCTCTCAGTGCAGGTTTACAAAAGGTCCTGGGTTCAAATTCCAAGCCAGTTGAGTAACAAAATGATGTATTTATGAAGTTTGCACAGTTTACCTACACTCATCGATCTCTTTATTAAGTACACCTTGCTAGTACCGAGTTGGACCCCCTTTTGCCTTCAGAATTCTTCATTGCATAGATTCAGCAAGTGCTGGAAACATTCCTCAGGGATTTTCGTCCCTATTGCCATGATAGCATCACACAGTTGATGCAGATTTGTCTGCTGCAAATCCATGATGAGAATCTCTCATTCCATCACATTCCAAAGTTGCTATATTCGATTGAGATCTGTTGACTGTAGAGGCCATTTGAGTACAGTACTCATCATCATGTTCAAGAAACCAGTTTGAGATTTGAGCTTTGTGACATGATGCATTATCCTGCTGGAAGCAGCCTTTAGATGTTTGGTACACTGTGGTCATCAAGGGATGGACATGGTCAACAACAATACTCAGATAGGCTGTGGCATTTAAACAATCCCCATTTGGTACTAAGGGACCCAAAGTGTGCCAAGAAAATATCCCCCACACCATTAACACCACCACCCAGAACTATCTACATTAGACAGGATGGATCCATGATTTCATGTTGTTGATGTCACACTCTGACCCTACCATCCAAATGTCACCGCAAAAATTGAGACTCGTCAAACCAGGCAACGTTTTTCCAATTTTTTGGTGCCCAATTTTGCTGATCCTGTGAGAATTGTAGCCTCAATTGCATGTTCTTAGCTGAAAGGAGTGGCACTTCTGCTGCTGTAACCTCCTCTGCTTCAAGGTTCAACATGTGCATTCAGAGATGCTCTTTTGCATACTTAAGTTATAATGAGTGGTTATTTGAGTTACTGTTGCCTTTCGGTCGGCTCGAATTAGTCTGGTCATTCACTTCTGCCATCAACCAGGGATTTTCACCCAGGCAACTGACACTCACTGTATGTTTTCCCTTTTTCAGACTATAACAACCATGCCACCTTCCGAGTCACTTAAGTCAGCTTTTTACCTCATTTTGATGCTTGGTTTGGCTTCAGCAGGATGTCTTGACAGTATTTACATGCCAAAATGTATTGAGTTGCTGTTGGCTGATTAGATATTTGCATTAAGAAGCAGTTGAACAGGTGTACCTAATATACTGTCTGGTGAGTGTATGTCTGTGGAGGTTTTCCTTCCACATCCGAACTGGCAGTTCTGGTTTGGCCAAATTTGGCTGCCAAGCAATAAAGTGACACATGATTGAATCTTGCCTTATATTTGATGTTGCTAAGATAACAACTTGCACCCTCAACCCTGAAAGCAGATTTGTAGATGAGTGGATGGATGACTTACTGTAGGCCACTTAGTACTTGAAAACAGTTGAATTTTGTCTTCAAGAAAAAAAAAATGATTTGGTAGGAAAAGTGGGTATTGAGCCTTATGCAGTTTTAAATATATGGTAATATTTTTTCTTATAATTCTGGCTTTTTGGAATATTCCTAGAAGAATTTTAACAACAATACCTGCTGAACTCAGTATTTTGTACAGTTTTAAATGATCTGATTTTTATGTTTTATTCCATCTGAAAACATATGTATAGGCTGCTTTTAATTTTTTTGTTTTAATATTTTGTTACTGTATATACAGATGAGTGCTCATACTGTTTACAGTTTATTATGAAATAGTTATTTTGAACTGACATTATTTCTTTGACGTCATTATTAGTTTTAGAAACAAGAGTCAATGGAGGCCCTGATTGGGGCTCTCAAGAGACTGAATGAGGAGTCTGAGTGTCTGGACTTGCAAGTGTCCTGGATAAAAACCAAGATACAGGCCTTTAATGACCTCTTGGGCACAGCAATTGGCAATTATGTCTGTTTGTGGAGAGAGTGCCGACCTTGTCGAGAGGTTTACTTCGGCAACGATATTCATGTCTCTGGCGACTCTTCTAATGAAGTCAGTAGACACATTAGGAGAGCATGGGGGGGTCATGAAGTTGCTGGAAAGGGCAGTGTGGTGCTCTCAATATGCAAAATGACAAAGTCCAAGTCTTTCTTTAGAGTCCAGGTGCTTTCTGTCTTGCTATATGGTTGTGAGACGTGGACGCTATCCAGTGACCTGAGATGAAGACTGGACTCCTTCGATACTGTGTCTCTTTGGTGAATCCTTGGGTACCTCTGGTTTGACTTTGTGTCAAATGATCGGCTGCTCATGGAGACCCGCATGAGGCACATTAACTGCATTCTGAGGGAACATAAGTTAAGGCACTGTAGCCATGTGGCACGATTCCCCGAAGGTGATCCGACTAACAGGATCCTCATTGTTGAGGACCCTAATGGTCTGACCAGGTCACTGGGATGCCCATGTAACACTTGGCTGCGGCAGATGAAAGGACATTTCCGGAGGGTGGGACTGTATGCCTGGGGGGCTGCCAACCAAGATCCTGAGCTGTTTCGTCATGTGGTGGGTGTGGCAACGTACTGTACAAGTGCATATTACCCGACCAGATCTGACCATAAATATGGTCATGTATTTTTGTAATTTGTGGATCCATTTTAAACCCTTAAGAATTTTTTGATTTTAACTAAAGATAATCATTAGAATTTCTTTCTTGCATATTTAACACCAACAAGAAT